>NC_137625.1:23031993-23146993 GCF_963280865.1 Gymnoscopelus braueri
GTTGAATGAAAAAAACAAAAACTATAGGCTGTAACAGTTTTAAAGTTTAATATTACTAAAGGCAATTGTAGATGATTAGCCTAATTTAAAATAGCAGTGTCAGAATAACAGGTTTACAGGTGTTTTCCATCATGGAGAACCACACTTTGGCTTTTTTTGTGACTATTAATATCCATTTGGCTGCTGCAGTACCATTAATTAAACTGAAGATTTGATTTGATTTGGCACTAAATGTTTAAAAACAATACAAAATAGTAGATATATATATAGGAGGAGAAAAGTGCCAGGAGGAGGCAAGAAGCCCACAGGGCTTATACGAGGCCTTCACCTATTTATAACACAATAATAATTTAAAAGAACATTGGAACATGATTTAAAAACAATTATCCAACAAAGTTGGCACTAATGATTATATATAAATTACAGTATAAATAGAGGATAAGTAGAGTGATAGCATAAGGGAAAGAGATACAACAGCTTAAATAAAACAAAGATATCCACAAGTTTCCTTGGGTGTTGTGGGCATCACTTCCTGTCGATTGGTATCAGGGATCAAATCGACAGGAAGTGATGCCCACAACGCCCTAGGAAACTTGTGGATACGTAACGTATGTGATAGCTGGTGTATATATATATATATATATATATATATATATATATATATATATATATATATATATATATGATGTTTAGAACATTAGCATTATCTGCAGCTGTGTTCATGTTCTTTTAGAGAGTGGCTATGAGGTCCCTTAGCTATGTTCAGCGTGTTAGCTTGGATTTCACAGGAACTGTCCTTCCTCACGCTATTTGTCTCGGAGATGTGGACAATGACTCGGTAAATATGACTGGAAGCTTTTTGAATAAACTAATGTCGTCGCCCTCTTGTCCTGTGCAGAGCAAATGAGTCATGTCTCCCTCCTCCCTCCACCAATGCAGTTGAACGAGCTTGTTGTGGGTGACACCAGCGGGAAGCTGCTTGTTTATAAGAACGATGACCCCAAACCCTGGATCACAAGAAACTGTCCGGGCATGGTCAGTATACAGCAACCAGCACAATGAGACAAAATGTACTGACTTTACCCATTAAGACCTGAAGCCGATTCTACAAATGTCTTCTAAGTCCCAACAGTATTCAGAAAAAGTGGTCAGTGGTGCTCAAACTTCTTCATGTCAAGGACCCCTCAAAATCATTTGTTCCAGGGACCCCCCAGGAGCAAAGATTTGAGTTAAAAATATTTGCTTTAAAACAACATACATTCAAAGATTTTCACACATTTTCACGATTTTTCAAAAATAGCAGATCTACAAGCTCGTAGCGCGGCACTCGGTGCCGCGCTACGAGCTTGCAGATCTGCTATTTTTGAATAGCCAAAGTGTAAAATGATGCTTTTTAGCTCAAATCAAAAAGTGACACAGATGCGTTCCAGGTCTTAACACATTACCTGCCAAACACAAGTATAACCGTTGTTGAAAAATACACCCGTTTACCGCCAACAACGAGTATAACCGTAAAAAAATAAAAAATAAATGCAATTTATCCACACAGAACCAGAGATATCGCGATCCAAAGATTTCTAGCTCCATTCACTCCTTGGTTAACTTATTACTTTAAAATCCTGTATCTCGGCTCCTGTGTACTTTTTTTTTACCATGTTATTTTGGGTGAAACATGCTATTTTCAACTGGCTGCAATTATGGAACGGATTACCGCAATCTGATAATTTTTTTCCACGATTCTACGAGACTCCTGTGTGTGTGTAAAGAGGGGATCACTGTGAGGACAGTGATCACGTAAAATATTTTGTGACTACTTAAAAAATTGTTAAAAAAGGTTAAAACAATGCTGGCAGTGGGGGAAGTAAAAAAAAAAAAAAACTCTGGCGGGGAATGTGTTGGGTTAACACAATTGTGTTTCCCAAGCTTACACGTAGTCCTTTTTTATGTCCCCAGCTGACCTGTGTTGCGGTTGGAGATGTCTGCAACAAGGGAAAGGTTAGCTGATAGAAACCTGTCAGATGCATGCCCCAGCACAGGACGTGTGTAAAGTATCCCACCTTGCTGAAAGCAACTCTTATATGCTATTCTTGCTATCTCATCTAGAGTTGCAATACCAGCCCCATTCATCCAAACAGAAAAGTCAGATCTGATTGTATTAAAACTTTAAACTCACTAACATTGCAGCTGTACAGAAAGATTGGATTATCCTCTGTGTATCTGCCAAGTTTTTGTTTCATAAAAATCATGTTAGAGACATGTTATGAGCTATTTTGTGTCAATATTTTTGGAAAGTGTCAGAGTTTGGAAGCACTCGTTTTCAATAACGCAACGACTCCTGCTGCCTCCTGCATTATGTGTAATTTTGAAACAGGTGGTGGTACGCAACAGGACCATTTTGTGATTTCCAACGAGCGCTTCCAAACTCGAACACTTAGAAAAATAATCACCTGCACAGAATGTATTGATAGAAAGTAGCTCATAACATGTCTCTACGGTGGATTTTTATGAAACAAAAACTTGGCAGATACAAAGAAGATAATCCAAGCTTTTCCATACAGCAGTGTTGATTTTGACAGCAAATTTTGATTTAGTTTTAGTCATAGTCTTTTGAATCAAATTCCATTTAGTTTTAGTCATATTTTAGTCACCTGAAATGTTTTAGTTTTTGTCTAGTTTTAGTCGACTAAATATCATAAGATTATAGTCGACTAAATCTACAGTTGATTTAGTCGACTAAAATGTATTTTGGTGGTGCCTTGATGGTGTCGATATGGCTCGATTTTACAGAGCGCAACACCTGAGTGCAACCAAGCATAAAATGACTTGTCTTTATCTCTTCTCCACTAGTCCCTCACTAACATTTTAGTCTAGTTTTTATTTGTTGACGAAATTATCAATATATTTAGTCTCAGTTTTAGCCATCGTAGCTTAGTTTTTATTACATTTTGATTTAGTTTTTGTCAGTGAAAAAAGCTAGTCGACAAACATTTTTCGTCATAGTTTTAGTCGACAAAATCAACACTGGCGAGTCTAACGTCGTTTAATACAATGAGATCAGACTTTTCCGTTTGGATGAAATGGGCTGTCAAGGGTTGGTATTGCTACTCTAGATGCCAGATAGCAAAAATAGCTTCTAAGAGTTGCTTGCGGCTTACACCCACCCATGTTGTTGTTATCCAATCTGTCATCACCTTTTCCTGTCCTGCCAGAACTTTGTGGTAGCTGTGGGTGCAGAGGGTTGGTTTCACCTGTTTGACCTGACTGCAGGCCAGGGAGATTCGTCCAGCCAACACGAAGCCCTGTTCTCAGATGACCAGAAGTGTTTCACTCAGCACATCCCTGCCAACACCAAAGTCATTCTCATAAGTGATATTGGTAAGATTTATGCACATATGTTTGTTTTTACTTTAACCCATTAAGGCCGGGAACGCATCTGTGTAACCATTTTATCCACATTTTATACTTTGGCTATTCAAAAATAGCAGATATACAAGCTCATAGCGCGGCACCAAGTGCCGCGCTATGAGCTTGTATATCTGCCATTTTTGAAAAATTTAAAGCGAACATTTTTAACTAAAATCTTTGCTTCTGGGGGGTCCCTGGAACAAAATATTTTGAGATGCGGGTCGGTGGCCAAATACATATCATCCTTGGGGGTCCTTGACATGAAAAAGTTTGAGAACCACTGATATTATAGCAACATAAGTTTTTTCAGAAAACTGTTAGGAGTTAGAAGACATTTATAGAATCCCCAGAAGCAAATATTTGAGTGGCAAATGTTTGCTTTAAAAATATAATACATATTCAAAGATTTGCAAATTAGCAGATCCACCCCCCCATCCAGTTGATTGTTCTGATAAATTGAACTCTGACTTTACATGTTTTCCAGATGGCGATGGTCGCAGTGAGCTGGTAGTGGGTTACACAGACCGTGTGGTGAGAGCTTTCCGCTGGGAGGAGTCTTCTGAATCTTCAGACCCAGGCTCTGGACAACTGGTCCTGCTCAAGAAGTGGCTTCTGGAGGGACAGGTACTCTTAGCGATTATACCATCATTAGTGTTAGCAGAGAGCTGTAGAAAAGCAAATGAAAGATTAACAGTAAAAATAAGAAAAAAAGCCATCCTATAAAAAAAGGTTTAGGGCACAAATCAAATCTTTCTATGTCTGATTGAAGTGCTTTGGGCCTATTTTCTGTCCCTATTTTCTTTTAAACTAGTCTCCATTACTTACCGTACTTACTGCTTGCACGGCACCGTGACAAATGAGGACTGTTCAGTCTGTCGTTTGACAGGCCTGCCAGCTCATTACACATGATAAAAGCCCAGTGATTGATGGCACGCTGTATGTGGCAGGTGGACAGCTTGTCCGTGAACCCAGGACCAGAGGGCTTGCCAGAGCTGATGGTGTCTCAGCCAGGCTGTGGCTACGCCATCCTGCTGTGTAACTGGACCCAACAGGACTCCAGTGGTGCTGGAGAGGAGTGCCCCGCCACTCCTGGGGGGTAGATATTGCTATAATACCTCATTATTTACTATGGAGACATCCAACACATCTGGTCTCAACAGAAAACATATAAAAACAAACGTGTATCATCTTAATCGTGTGATTTGGTTAGATCTTTTATGTATCTTTTTTGTCCTACAGTGAGGGGCCTTCCCAAGATGTGATTCTCCACCTGACCACTGGGCGGATCCACAACAAAAATGTCTCCACTCACCTCATTGGCAGCATCAGCAGAGGTACAAAACAGATTAAAGAACCTTGTTGTGTCTGTCATGAGGACTTAACATTATCTGAATACTGTAAGCATAATGGTGCACACATGCATAAGCAGTGTCTAATCACACTACATTCAATACTGTGGTTGATGCAGTTTTCTGTCTTTCAGGTTCAAAAGATGATTCTTCTAAATGTGGCCTGTTCGCCCTCTGCACTCTCGATGGTAAATCTCAACATCAATAGCAGATGGAGTATGAAATATCATTTGGAAATGTCATGTTATATATTGAGTTCACTACATATTAACCTTATATACTTGGTTGTAGGTCAAATAGTGAAAATGGCTGATCTACACAGCATGTTGTGATGGTGTGTTTTGACCATGTAGATCTAATATTTTCACCTTACGTTTGCCTATTTTTACCGAATGTTTACCTATCTTTGCCAAATATTGGCCTATTATTGCATTCCCAGAATAGGGATGCTAGGATTCGTGTGGTTAACATGAGTGTACAGTATGTGTCAGACTTCCTGTGTCCAAGAAACATCTTTGAAGAGCTTTTATTAGAGAGTCTGAGAATTAGTGTCTCTCACTCATTTATTGTTGTTGAGTTCAACTCAGTTTCACAGGTCCATGTTCACCTGCATTTGGACACTGTTGTGTGGAATACTCAGCACCGTCATTTTATGTTTCCAATCATTTGTTTTTATTTGTTTGTAGGCCTGTCACAATTACTACATAAGTGCCTAATCGCAATTATTTGAGATAATAGTCTGGAGAGTCCCATCCAGGACAGGCTTCAGGACACTTGGCTCAGAGCTGAACTTTTTTTAAGTATAAAGTAATTAAACATGCATGTTATTTGTCATAACTACCCTGTGCAACTTTTGTTTACAAAGCCTAAAAGCCAAACAGAAATGTAATTTCTATTCGTTCCAATGTTCAACGACAGCAACACAATGAAATCGTTGATCGCAATTATTTGAGTGACTATTCATCAAGTAAAATGTCATAATCGTGACAAACCTGTTTGTTTGTTTTGCATGTTGTCATAGGAACCCTAAAGCTGATGGACAGTTCAGAACAGTTGCTGTGGTCAGTGCAGGTGGACCACCAGCTCTTCGCCCTACAGAAGCTCGATATCACTGTAAGTTTGTTTTTACCTGCTCATAGAAGTGCAAAAGTAACCCAAGTTTGAACCCTATGGCAAGTTTATGTTTAAATTGACCATTTACCATTTACATGCATGTTTCCTCTAGGGGGATGGCAGAGAAGAGGTGGTGGCCTGTGCCTGGGACGGCCAGACGTACATCATCGACCACAATCGGATGGTGGTCCGCTTCCAGTTTGACGAGAACGTCAATGCCTTCTGTGCAGGTGAGGTTACCTTGCACCCCGACCTCAGATCAGCATTTCGGGGGACTTGGCGCTCCCCATCGATCCCAATGCACACTGATCAGCGATGCATGTTCATGCTTGGTGCGTGTTAGGAATTCTCAAACCTGTTCAGGCTCATGTTGCCCCCTAGGTGGCAATGTTGAGCTTCTAAGCCTCACACAGTGACTCCAGTTCCTCCCCCCTTCTCCTCTCTGACTGTCTCCCTTTCTCCTCTCAAATGTGATGTGTTGTGGTTATTTGCTCAAACCATAGCCTTTTCAGGAGAGATATTATGCAGAAATAAATTGATTAAAGAGGTAGACTGCAGGGAACTGCTGCAATGCTTTCTCTGTCTGATCCCAGATGATCAACAGGGAACGTTAGCATCTGTTGTCTCTACTGTTGTCTTCAGTCCATTAGAATCACTTTAGAATCCAGGCAACACAGTGTTTTGCTGATGAGTTCATTGGGATGCAGCGTGTCACTCCATTATTGCACTGCATGCCACACCAAGTGAGTCAAAATCGCGTCATTGTGGTAGAAATGTAAATATTCTGGCCTTCTTGACCCATTAATATCTGAGGCCGATTCTACAAATACTTTCTCAATCAGTAGTTCTCTTTTTCGTGCCAAGGACCCCCAAATTGATATATATTTGGCCGCGGCCCCCATCTGAAAATATATTGTGCCAGGGACCCCCATAAGAGAAGATTGGTGTTAAAATTATTCAAAATTATTCATAATTGTTTTTAACACTTTCAAGATTTTTCAAAAATGTTCAGAAATAGCAGATGTACAAGCTCGCAACGCGGCACGAAGTGACGCGTTGCGAGCTTGTAGATCTGCTATTTTTTAATAGCCAATGCTAAAATCTAAAACGACACAGATGCTTTCCCGGTTTTAATGGGTTAATATGAACAGATCAATACATATTCAGACGACAGTTTCGTCTGAACTCCGTCCATTTGTGATTCAGGACAATACACCTGTAAGGAAGGCAAGAACAGCCCGTGCCTGGTGTACGTCAGCTCCAACCACAAGATCTACGTCTACTGGAGGGTGGAGCTGGAGCGCATGGAGCCCACCAACCTGCTCAGAGTCCTGGAGGAGAGGCCCGAATTCAAGAGCCTCCTGCAGAAGCTGGGAGTGGGTGAGTTCATCCACCACCTCCAGGAAGCAGCAAGTTACAGTAGCCATATGCTGTCATATGCAACGTACGTGCATTCTAACCGGGTCCTAACTTCACCACATGAACGCTAGCATCCCTATTCTGAAAATCATGTAAAAAAAAATTATGCCAAACTAGACCATACCCGTGGGGGGATATGCGCACATGATCTGGCAACCCGGGAGCCAGCGAACACAAAAACGCTAATAAACAGCTGACATTTGGGGAAAGCGAAAAACGGGCTTCGCTGTTCCGTGCACATGGTAATGGTCAATGTCTGTGCAGAGCAATTTCTCCAGCCACTGAGGAGAACCGGTCAGAAGATTTTTCTGGGCTCACCGCACAGAGCTTTGTAGAATTATAGGAGGATATGGGTGAATATTCGGCGAAAGTAGTCAAACTACAAGCCCAGAACGTGTTTGCTGTAGACAAATACAGGCCCCTGGGGTAGCCCGGTCAACAAATTATAGTATATAGGGTATAATTGATTTAACCTTTTAGCAAAGAGTCGGTGAACGCAATAACTGACATAATGAGAAGGTTGATTATTGGAGACTAGACCATACCCGTGGGGGGATATGCGCGCATGATTTGGCAACCCGGGAGCCAGCGAACACAAAAACGCTAATAAACAGCTGACATTTGGGGAAAGCGAAAAACGGGCTTCGCTGTTCCGTGCACATGGTAATGGTCAATGGTTGTGTGCAAATTCAGATCAATTGCTCCAGCCACTGAGGAGAACCGGGCAGACGAGATGTTGGGCTCACCACACACCACCCGCACAGAGCTTTCTAGAATTATAGGAGGATTAGCTCAGTCTATTGCAATTCCCGGTAGCCATCTAGTCATGAAGGTCAGACATAAAGCAGAATAATATTCGGGGGGAAAATGATTCAAATAAAATGAAAGGGAGAATAAAAATGACAAATGATCCATTTTTACTTGACCTCGCTGTTAGATAAATCTAATTTGTTTTCGTATCCTAGATAACAAAATCAGATGCACACACATATTCAGTGCTGTGGAGTGGAAGACCCTGTTAGTCGGTGGGAGTTAAGAGTCAGAGTGATTCAAGAAGCGTCTTATAAATCCCCTGTCTGCTCTTTGTCCAAATGTATGCAAATCTGCACCCTACTGTCTGCTTTGGCTTATACAGGCTGGCCGGGACTATTTTAAGAGGGGCTTTGATCCACAAGCACACGGTTCCCTAAAGCCCAGCATGTCATTCACCATCTCTCTGTAAAAGGCTTACATTGTACATTTATTCCATCTCTGGGGAACTGTGTCACTGCTGGTCAGCCACTAAAACATTCTCTCTTACCAAGACACACACGCCAGTAAGTTTAAAATGTCATGTATGAAGTCATTTGATTAGAATTTGGGTATTCAGACTGCCAAGAAGTATCACTTAACCACTTTCAACCTGGCGTCCCCATTTTGGACGCAGATTTTCCGACATTGCAGATTTTCAAGCTCACGTGTCGCACGTCTATTTTTGCTATTTGTCTTACAACCAAATATACAAGGCTTAAGTGGTTAAGATTCTGTGCATGTAGTCATTTCTCACTAACCCAAAGACGGATAATATAATGTGTATGCTTAGCATGCAAATCTGGACCAATCATTTATTTTCCATGGTGCACTTTACTCCTGTTTGCACTATAGTGCATTTGTGATTTCGGCTTGTGCGTTATATCCAACATCTTCTTCCTCTCAATACCTGAGGTGCTCTTGTGAGGTCCATCGTACGGTATGCTGAATGTTACAAGTGACAAGATGATGCCTGAATCCAACCAGAATATAAACACTGCCATGCTGCCAGCGTAGCACACCAGCCAGTTAGGCCTGTCACAATAATTAAATAAAATCGTCTAATCGCAATTATTCTATATAATCACAACTATTTTTGCATAATCGGCCTCGTGAGGAATTACCCCCACTGGCACACATTAGTTGCACCTTTTGCTGTATTACAGCAAAGAGAATAACCTTATCTGATTGCAGAGTGTAAGGCAGGCTCCAACTGGCTTTTGAACCTGCTAATGGCAGTGTAGCATGGCGTCCTGCTGCTGATATAAATAATTCATCCTCTGGGCCTGTTGTGTTTCTCGTGGCCATGATTTTACAGGCCTGTGGAATATTACTGCCATGGGAGGCTAGGACTAGGGGAGAGGGATATAGCATAAAACGACCAAATTCAACCTGGCATCCCAATTTTTGGTGATTTGTAAGATGTATATCTGCTATTTATGCTATGCGTCCTATGCTATAGGCCTTAAGTGGTTTAAAGAGATGTGAAAAATGTGCCTGATCTGGAAAGATGGATAGAGGGTGGGGTATGACAGTTATTGCCCAGTTACCCATGTTTCAGCTTAATGCGAGCCCATCCAACATAACAATAGTCCAGTAAGTGTAGGCTATACATTGTCCAGGGGCGAATCAGCATGGGCAGTATAAAGTATTGGTGGACTGACTGGAGGTCTGCAATAACATTTGTAGCCAATTACATACTTTTCTTGTTACATTTTCCCCTTGTCGTTATACCAAATCCCAATTTCCACACAAACTACGGTAGTCCATCCCTGCTAACCCCTTACAGTTGTGTAGACAAGCACATGTCTCCTCCCATACACAGGAAGTCTCCAGTGACAACAGTGTTAAGTTTGACAGCACATTTTGATTTAGTTTTAGTCATAGTCTTTTGAATAACATTTCATTTCGTTTTAGTAATATTTTAGTCATCTGAATTTTTTGTTGACTAAATATCATAAGATTTTAGTCGACTAAATCTACGGCTGATTTAGTCGTCAAAATAAAAATTTTGCGGGCCTTGATGGCGTCGTAATGCCTGATTTTACACCTGGTTGCATGCCGAAAATAGCCGATCAACAATATCACAAGGCGTCGCGCTTGTCTGCTATTTTCAGAGCGCAACACCCGAGCATAACCAAACTACTGGATCTCTTCTACGTTTAACATTCCCACTCACTAACATTTTTCATTTGTTGACGAAATTGACAATATATTTAGTCTTAGTTCCAGTCATCATAGCTTTGTTTTTATTTCGTTTTTATTTCGTTTTCGTCTGAAAAAAAAGGTAGTCGGCGAATATTTTTCGTCATAGTTTTAGTCAACGAAATGAACACTGCCTGACAATGAGGAGTCTCACTGACTGGGAGGATGTAACATGTGCAGAAGAACACACTATCTGACCTAGTTCCTCTCCCCGATGAACAGCCACCCTGACCAACCTGTAGGGGTCGCTAGTGCAGTGACAGAGATTGCCCTCCCTGCCCGGTTTCCCACCATGAAAAATTGCTAATTAGTAATTGTGTTTGTTGGAGCCAAGCTGGAGGCACCGCGGATGATCCTAACCCATAATCTCCACGTGGTGGGAAATAACTTCAACACGTGCCATCCAAGCACCTATGACACATTCAATTTGCTTATAAAGCCTCTTACTACTACTAGGCCAATAGCAATAAGCAACTGATGTCACGCTCCATTTTGTTTCAGATTTCTGTGTAGTAAACACTAAATAAGGTAACCAGAAATAAGCACAAAACAATTAGACCTGCCAAATGCATGTGTCTTTGAACTGTACTGTTACCAAATATGACTGACCTGACACATGCAACATTAATGCTTCAAATACATGCAATCACTGAATGAAAGACTCCAGTAGAGAGAACAAAAAAAATATGTCTGGAAATGTTTTAATGTATGGCTATTCAGCCAGCATGTGTGGAACACCCTGAGTCAGCTCTCATTGCATGTACAGTACAGTAGGCAAGATAAATGTTTAATTGCATATGTAGTCCCACTTAAAATTGAAGTAGCCTATGTATTGTAAATACATTGATTAGAATGTGGGACAGGAAACACGGGGAATAATTTGGTAGTATCAGCATTTTCCTAAAGTGTGCATGTTTCTTGCAGTGATCTTTTACAGCTGCTTGCACCTCTAAAAAGTGCACCTAGACACTGCACAGCACTGATTTTTACCACAAAATGGTAATGATTATGTGTGTGCGGCAAAATGTTTCAGGTTTTTAAAATGTTACTGAAGCGCAGGGGTCTTCAACAGGAGGTCCGGGACCTCTAGATGGTCCTCAGAGTCGTTGTTAGCTTGTAGATCGGCTATTTTCAGCAAAGAGGTTTGGCGTAGAGGGGGGAAAAAGTGCAGACCAAGTACAGAGTGAAAGGTCAGGTTTACTAAGTTTTGACGGGTAAATGTCTGAAAACAGATAATTGTATTTATTTACCCAAGGTAGTAGCTGAGCACAAGTGCTTATTTCCAGCAACGCCCTGCACACATAGACACACACAGACAACACTGAGCAGCTCCACTGGAGCAGTTGGGGGTTTGTTGCCTTGCTCAAGGGCACTTCAGTGGTGTTGGGGGAGGGTTGAGTGGCGGCCATTCACTTCCCCACCCAGATCTTTCCCTCCGGTCCGGGGAATCGAACCGGGAACCTTCGAGGCAAAATGTGTGCTCCTCTAACCTTTAGTGCCTTTAGGCACACAGGATAAATCAGCCATCCCTACACACACTTAACTGAGGGGGAAAGAGCCTCTGTAATGACAATATACAGCAAGTGGAACAAACTTATTGTTTCTGTGTGGTGACAACTACTTTGACATTATAGATAAGGCATGGCAAGCGGTTGAGTTTTTTATCTTGATGTACTGGAGATAAAGAGTTTGCTGTCATCTGTCCGCTGCTATTGAGCGCATTATAGTGATGCATTGGCTAGGAAGATGACAGCATGGTCATCCATTCAACATCCAACATTTATTTTGCAAAGTGCAGTTAGGAAAGACGATATAAATTGCTTATGCCTATTATGCATATTACTGCCTATTTACATGATTCAGCTAGTCAACAAAAGTGGACATTGTTAAATATATTTTTGTACTAATGCTGAAACTAACTCCAAATAAATACAGGTGAGGCCGAGCTCTTATAATTCATCATAAATGTAGTTTCTATTGTCATTGTAATTTATTTTGTTTTTATACAATTTAGTATAGGTTCCAATCACTTAAGGACCTACTCAGAAACATTACAAATGTCAACCTCTTGCTCAGAAGCCTCCACACTAGCTGTCCCATGGCAAATGGTTCGTCCTTTCCACATCGGTGTAACGTTTTCCTGTTTTTCCTCACAGATCCAGATGACACGGCTTCGGTGAAAGAGTTGGTAGAAGATGTTCTTTACGGAGATTCGCTGACCAAATGCAGCAACACACAGCCTTGAAATTACCTCTGCTCCTACAGTACCAGATTGCCAGCATCCTACTGGGAGCACATTTCTCTGTATAAATGTGTGTGCTCATCCATGCAAGTTTTTTCGATATTTTCTTGGCTATATTGATAATGTCTAGCCACAGTGTACGTTTGCTTTTGTGCTGTAAAAATGCCACTTGGAACAGTTTTGTAAATTCTCTTGTGTTCAATAAAGACTATATAACCAAACTAACTCTGCAGTTTTTCTTGTTGATAGTGTTACCTGTAGAAAGATGTGTGTCTGGTTCGCTATATTATTTCCCCTAGGATTGTTGGTGGAGAGCAGCGCTTGTTCTCTTTTTACCCCAACAAGGCAGGTGCGCCGTCAGCGTGGGCTTGAGGCTTGTGAACCGCCCGCAGAGTGAGCCGTCAGGCAAGCAAGTGGCCACGGCGAGCAGCCGATGGCATCAGTCATCAGGAGGTATAGCCAGCCACCTGCCTCTCTGTTTCTCATAGATTATAAATGAGCTCTGTGTGTTTAAGTGTGTATCAGCGTTTGTGTGTGTCCTAAGAGACACACTCAGGCTCAGGTGTCTTTGTAGCCCCACAGTTTCACGTCTCTCTCTCTCTGCCCCTGTGGAGACGTGCCAAGGAAGGGACGATGTGTCCCTACGCACGCAGCCTGACAGATGAGCTTGTTCATCCTTTGTTTGCATCCCACTTGCTTGTGTCTGAACTTGCTGCTTACTGAACTGGAGGGAAATAAAAAATGGCGTCAGGCCAGCCCTGATGTGAATATTTTATTTACTGACCCATTAAAGTTGTACAATGCAGAATCCCAAATAACGATTTTTAGCAACCTCTGCTGGTCACTACCGTCACTGCATACAATTTCCGTAATCCTCGATTACCCAGAATTCCATTCGTTTTCACCGGAAGCCGGAAGCGTTTCAAAAA
Organism: Gymnoscopelus braueri; assembly: GCF_963280865.1. NCBI lineage: Eukaryota > Metazoa > Chordata > Actinopteri > Myctophiformes > Myctophidae > Gymnoscopelus > Gymnoscopelus braueri. The sequence goes on from NC_137625.1 coordinate 23,045,445, forward strand.
GCGATCTTTTAATTGTTTTATACTATCTACGGATCGTTTCTCTTAGCCAGTGGAGCATTAGTTACCATGAGCTGTGCTTTCTTTTTCTGTTCTTTTTCGATCTTCAAATCCTACATTCTCTTAACATCAGCGTGAGGTTCCTTTTTGCTATTACCGCGGTAGTTCCTGGCCAAACAGGAAACCGTTGCGGTAGTTCCTGGGGACGTCGGCCACGACGTCATGACGTTGGCCAGGAACGTCATTTCCCCGGGAAAGTCCCCCCAGTCCACTTTCAATAGAAAATATATAAATAAAAGGCTTCCGGGGGTGAAATTCACGGAGTGGGTGTTGTGAAACTTTTGCCACTCGCAAAAGATATACAATTTAACTTTAGTTTTGTTGAAAACGTTACCTAGTATTACTTTAAGACAGCATCTGTCATTTTAGATTTTAACCACTTTAACCATTATTTTATACTTTGGCTATTCAAAAATAGCAGATCGAGCTTGTAGATCTGCCATTTTTGAAAAATCTTGAAAATGTGTGCAAATCTTAAAGAGGTGGTGCCATGGTTTTGCACTTTTTCTGTTTTTCATGTGTCTATGAGGTTGATAGAACTTCATTAAGCCCCCTGGTGGTGTTTTTATGGTGTTTTATGTCTTCTCTGACTATTTTGAGTTTCTACCTGGAGGCTGAAACCTTGAGGGTCAAACGTGCCAATAGAAAAACAGCCCTTTAGTGACATAGTAAAATTGTACCCTCCCCCTCATTATCATAAGTTAACACAACAGGTGTGGGCATGAGGAGGAGGAGGGACTAGGACAGGTGGGTGGTGCTAAGGTGGTGGAGGAGGTGCTAAGGTGAGAACCAGGTATACTTAATGAACTGGAGGCGTGTCCACATAAAAACATAATTTTAACAATTTCTGTACACTTTTTTGAAAAAAATCTTCCTCCTAGTATAACCATAATACCTGATGATTATGTTTTAGGGGGGGGGGGGATCACTGAAAATCACGGCACCCCGTCTTAATATCTCAATATGTATATATTTTTAAAGCGAACATCTGTAACTCAAATCTTTGCTTCTGGGGATTCTACAAATATCTTCTAAATCTTAACAGTTATTATTTATTTTTTTACTTATGTTTCTATATCAGTGGTTCAATATGAGTTAAAATATATATATATATATTCAAAGATTTGCACAAACTTTCAAGATTTTTCAAAAATAGCAGCTCTACCACCTCATAGCGCGCTATGAGCTTGAATATCTGCAATTTTTTGAATAGCCAAAGAAATCTAAAATGACACTGTTGCTTTCCCGGTCGTAATGGATTAGGGTTATTGCCAACGTTTTGTGTTAGGTGTTCATGAGGGAAAATAATTGTCAAAATGATTTGCCCTGGCCTGGGGTGCTTAGTGGCTCAGCCAGTTAGTGTGCTGCTGACCACGTGCTCCTTGTGAGTCGTAAGGACCCGGGTTCAAATCCGTCATGTCTTGTGTCTCCCCTCTCTCTGCCATATAGGTTTCCTGTCTGTCACCTTAAAAAAACATAAAATGCCCAAAAGAAAAAAGTGACTATTTAATTTTTCCTTCAGTTTATGGGACCACAATGCTGTGGTCAGCACCTCACCGAGACAGGTGTGCGAGTGCGTTCATCTTATCTTTTGCAGACTTAAGGGTTGTTCACACCAGGCACTAGTTTTAAAAATCGTTCTAACACAAGTGGATGGATGGCAAAGTCCACACCACAACTATAATGAGTTCTTCTTTCGTGCATTATCCTCAAATGTCCAATTCAGTGTCATGTAGCCACGCCCTTGTCTCATGTCGCTTGTAAAAGACAATGGTGAACAATATAGTTATCGTTGTAGTGCTTGGTGTGAATGGCACTTAATCATGCACCATGGTCTACCTTTATGACTTGGTATGACAAGTGGTAATCTTAACTTCTTCATGATGACATTTGGATGTTGTCATGGCAATTCCTTTGGCATTGCCAAAAACAACAGATTCATTGGCAGACAACGTTGTTTGTCCTCACTAGTGGTCTGCATTCCCGTACACTGAGCACAGACCGGCGCATGTCTCTGACCATAAATGGTGAGGCGTGTTCGTATGCATGCTATCTTTTGTACGTAGTTGTTTGGACCGTTTCTCATTTCTGTTGTGTACTGTTTCTAATAGAGAATGTCAGCCCTACCATCTGCTGGTTGAGAGTGATTAATGAATCCTGTGTGACTGCGACATTTGCCCTGGTATTTTCCTAATGCCATTTGGCCATAAAACACACTCAGATTTAGATGCAGCAGACGTCCGACCCTGGGAAATGACCACACAGCGATAATGGCCTTGCCAGCATCCTACTGGGAGCACAATTCTCTCTATAAATGTGTGTGCTCATCCATGCACATTTTTTCTATATTTTCTTGCCTATATTGATAATATCTATAAAATATAAAAATGCCACTTGGAAACTAGGTCAGTAGGGATGTTACCTCAACAGAGACTGTTGTTATACAGCACAGTGTGGTTCCACATAGCACTGTTGCAGTGTTCTGTTTGCGCGTACTTGCCTATATTTAATGCCTTTTAAAGACCATAGCCGAGACATGTTCCACTGTAATAAATGCATCACAAGGACCACAGCCTATAGAACATGACAGGATGTCACCTCACTGCCTCAAGGCATGTTCTCTCAGGAGTAAGATGGTGCATGCCTGCTTCGCAGCCCATCTAATACATGAGGATGTATTATATAATATTGTTTTCCACTCCAGTATTCAGTGCTGTGCAGGAGATCATTTAATTACGAATGTAAATAATTTATGCAATTATGAGCTCGTTGCATGTCTTGCAGGGATACATTATCAGACAAAGAAATATAATTATTTACTCCAACTTGAAAGGGTTTGAAAATGTCTTTATAAAACACATTGACACACATTACACATTGGATACTTATACACTCCTTCGTGCACATGAATATGAATACATGAATATGAACTGACAACCACCCTCGTAATTTTCCTGACTCATTTTCCTGCCTCATTTTCCTGACAGCAGTTTCGGCCCACCCCACGTTTGCTAACCTCGGTCACTACCAATTCAGCAAGGATTGTCATGACACTCCCCTCCAATCTTAAAATACATATAGCTCCTGGAGGTAGGCCAATCTTTCTTGATGGGATGATAGTGGGGGAAAGGGTACCTCCTCCTCCCTTTCAGAACAACAGGCACTGATTCATGGTTTGACTCGACTGTCATTGCCCCCTCAAGGTCTCTCCATCTGGAGGCTGAAATGATAGGCTGAAAATGATAATAACAATAAATCTTGTTTGTAACGCACTTTATATTTGACAAAAGTGCTACATTGCAAGAAAATACCAAATAAACAATAATAATAAAACAATGAAATGAATAAAATTCAGATCAGTGGTCAACTAATACACAGCTAAGGAAAAGTCAAATAAAAACACACATGGCATCAAAAAGTCTGTCTAGGCAAATGCCTTGTTAAAAAGAAAGGTTTTTAGTCCCTGTACAGTGTTAATTACACGGTACAGCTGAAGAACTTAGCCCTCCCACTTCCTAGACAACTTTGAGGATATAAAAATAAGCATGCACAGAAGGCTGTTGCCTTGCATCAGGTTTTTTTTCTTCTTTTTTTTTTTACTATAGGCTAACCTGGTGCTGTGCCTTGTGATGGAGGGGGACATGTATATGTATAATGTCTCTTCTTGTCATATATTGAGATACGTAGTTAACCACCCATTTTGTGTGACTCCGGTAAACACATTTCAGCCATCATCAGCGGGACTCTGATGATGGAACTGGTTCGTGACAGCCTGCAAGCAAGCGAACTGGCGACAGAATTGCATGCGAAACTGTCCTGATATGTAGCGCCACCTGTCATAACAAGACTATCCCGAACCAATCACATTTACTAGGGGCATAAGCAACTCCTCGGGTGAGGAGAGGAGAGTGATATATCTCCACTGCTACAGTCACACACACACACACACACACACACACACACACACACACACACACACACACACACACACACACACACACACACACACACACACACACACACACTAAATATATACTATAAATGTGAAGCATGTCAGGAGCAAAGTGAGGGCTAGAGAAGCTACTGCTGTGATATCCACCCACTATACAGTTTGAACATCCAATTTCCTTCACTCGCCGATGCTTGCTTTTCTACTCTGAAAATCATCTTCTCCTCGTCCATGTTGTAATAATAATTGCCTTGCTTAGAGTCTAAGGCAGGGGTAGGCAACCTTAGAAATGGGTGCCAACATTGGCACAGGGGAGGGTCATCACTGGCATAAGTGTATGAGAGTTTTTTTTCTTTCAAAATAAAATGTTCAAAAAGGGGTTTAGTCAGTTAAATTAGGTCCCCTCACATCTATACAAATTACATCCTGCACATAATTCTACATTCATTCAAACTTGTAACTCTAAACTAAAAAAAAAATAACAAAAAAGTTATTGCTCCGAGTCTAATGATCATTACAACCTGAAAAGGAAGAAGAAAAAATATAACATTTTGATGTGGTGTCATAATTAAACTTAATGTTGATACACTGACTATCAAGAAAATGAAAACATGGCACTTCGTGTCATAAAGGTTGCCGACCCCTGGTCTAAGGGGACAAAGTGGAACCAAACCATGCCAGGAAAATGCCGCCCTCATCACAACAGCCACTGGACCCCCTCGCAGTAGGGGTCAAGCATTCAGGCCTGTACTGTTCTCTTGGTGTACGCTGAAGGATGACTCATCTGACCATATCACTTTTTTCCACATCTCTGTAGCCCAGTGCCTATATGGTGTTTGCACCACTGAACTCTCATTCATCTTTGTAATGAGGTGTTTATATGCACTGAAACCCTACTAATTTATAATGTCTCTTTGTAGTTGTCAGTGGACTGTTCTGATCACATCCTTCTTTGACATTCTCAGTCACCAGAGAAGGAGCTGCTCTTCCGTTTTATTTTCCTTACATGTCGCTCTAATGCATGAGCATCACTGTCACCGAATGTACGCTTTTGACCACAATTTCCAACCCTATACACTAATGTCTTTCATAGATTGAAATGCAGACGTCACTTTAATCCCTGTTCCTAATGAAACACTAGCCACTTGAGCGGTCTTTGTGACTGAAGCTCCTGCCATCCATGATGCCCCAGTCTGTCTGTTCAGCATTTGTTTACATGCTACAGAGCGTGATCCAATGTTAATTGCTTAATTGTATCATGCAGTACATTGTATGGTAGCATCTGCGTTTGTTATGTTTCTCCTCTCATTTATAAATTTTTCCTTTAATATGGCACCTATCTGTATTATGCATATTCTCTAGTCTATCTGAATATGTCTCACATACCTTATGGAACTCTAGTTATTTTATTACATCCTTGTCGAAGGATCTAGATGTTTATTCATGCACACAGTGGCCCCAGCCGTTCATGCGCCAATACAGTTTCAATTAAACGAGAAAGGAGAGAGCTGCGTTTCTGAGTCGACTCCAATCATCCGCAGGCTTTGAAATAACACAGATTCTCACACTTTAAGATGCCGCATGAGCCGTTATTGTTAGTTTAGTTATGATTCAGAAAAGCTTTCGTCCACCTCTTGCTGGTTATAGCCTACTAGCTGACTTCCAGATGATTAGGATCCCCCATTGTGTGTGTGTGTGTGTGTGTGTGTGTGTGTGTGTGTGTGTGTGTGTGTGTGTGTGTGTGTGTGTGTGCGTGCGTGCGCGTGCGTGCGCGTGCGTGCGAGCTCAGTCAGTGTCCTTTTAAACAGCTCCAAGCCACTCTCTGTCAACTGACATGCGCTGATTGATGGCATCCAATCCTGCCTGTGTCAGGCTTAATACTTCACCGTTTTATCATCGCATTTGGGGATAGACGTGGGTTAAATGACAGAAGACCCCCCCCCCCCGCCCCCCACTCCACCAGTTGTATCACAGGAGAACATGTGAGGATTTCAATCCGATTCCCCATTGCCTGGTTATACAATAATACCGAAGTCCTGACATCAAAGCTAACCAGTGGTGTAAAGTACTGTACTTAAGTACAATTTTGAGGTGCTTTTACTTTACTGGAGTATTTCAGTACTTTTACTTCTACTCCACTACATCTCAGAGGCAAATATATTACACTTTTATGCCACAGATTTAGATTATTATCACAAAACATACAGTAACCACTTCAGCCCTATATACATTTCGGCGATGTGATGCATTGTGAGTTTGTAGATCTGCTATTTCCAAAAGATAATACAATTTATACTTTTGAAAACTTTTACTTTTGTACTTTAAGTACATTCTGATACCAATACTTTTGTACTTTTACTCAAGTACATTTTGAATGCAGAACCTTTACTTGTAACAGAGTGTTTCTACATTGCAGTATTGATACTTTTACTCAAGTAAATTGAGTACTTTTTCCACCACTGAAGCTAACTGGGCCATAAAGACATTTTCACATTTAAAAATCTAATTAACCTTTTATATGGCTTGGCTTCCTGCGGGGTGAGCCATCTAGAAGAGTGTCTGTCTGCCTGTGTGAATACATGAATCTTTTACAGTCAATATGGTATGAATGAGTGAATTTAATGCACATTGGCTCATGAGGAGGAATTACGGTAGAATTACACCTTAATATATTGTTTTTATGTTCACCTTTTGCCTTATGATATATGCTCTGAGCATCAGAATATCATAGAGTCAAGATGACATGCCACAGGCCTGGTATGTATTGTTTTGGGTCCAGCTTGGTCCTGTGTATACTGTAACTAGGCTCTGCCTGCTTTCTCCCGAGAACTAATATACCTACTATATATGTTTAATTCCATGAGCTCATTTATTAAACTTCTATCTTATAATGTGAAGGGTCTCCGGCTCCATTTGCCTCAACAATTACTCATTGATACAGAATTCCACGACACTCAGGGGGGCTGATAGCACTTGCTTAATGTAGGCCTGTGGTTGAGCATGGATGTCAGACTGATGGAAGCTGTGTATCTATACAAGTACATTTACTCTTAAGTACATTAAGTGCATGAACTGATGCCGGAAAAGTACTAATTACAAGTACAAAGTGACAAAAAATTACAAACCTGCATACAAAATAGATAGACGATTTGATTTGATTTTACAGTAAGTTATTCAAATTGTAAAATGTCTTTATGGTACATAATTATGGTAGTTTTTGGTACATTGGAATCTACATGTGCGTGTGTGTGAGTGTGTGTGTGTGTGTGTGTGTGTGTGTGTGTGTGTGTGTGTGTGTGTGTGTGTGTGTGTGTGTGTGTGTGTGTGTGTGTGTGTGTGTGTGTGTGTGTGTGTCTGTCCAGTCTTTCTGTCTGCTTTACCGTCCATAACCGTTATTGATTTAGAAGAAATAGGACTGAAATGACTCACCTCCTTTATTTATTGGTCTCTTTTCCTTCTGCCACTGTAAACATCCTTTCTCAGAAAAGCCACTGTAAATCGTACAGCAGCCTTAACAGGCTGAGTGGAAACAGAATAATCGAATAAACCCTCTCTTTTTTTCTCACGTGTGTGTGGGCTTTATGTAAAAACAGTGGGTAATGTATGTTTTGTAATAATCCAAATCTACAAAGTAACTAGTAACTAAAGTTGTCAAATAATTGTAGTGGAGTAAAAGTACAATAGTTGCCTCTGAGATGTAGTGGAGTAGAAGTAAAAGTATTGAAAATTGGAAATACTCCAGTAAAGTAAAAATACATCAAAATGGTACTTAAGTACATTACTTGAGTAAATGTACTTAGTTACTTTCCACCACTGTTCATGTGTAATAATGTAATTCTCGCATTACTATTTATTATTTGTATTGTATTCAAAAAGCCACTTAAAACAGTTAAATTATGCTGGACATTTATTTACAAACATCCCACCAAACCGTATATTATAAACAGACCATATAAAAGGCACACATACAGTAGCTGTTCAAAATGAATGAATGTTTGAAAACATTTATATTAAAATTAATCATTAATCATTAAATTAGAAGCATTAACTGTGATGGCACACCAACAAACATTTAAAAACGTTGATGGCCCTTATTTACAAACGTCACACTATACATCATAAACACACTATAAAAGACACATGTAGCTGTTCAAAATCATTTGAAACGATTACAAATCTAACAGCATTAAATGCGAAGGCACACAAACAAACAGATTTTAAAACATGTTGACCTCCACATTAACTTCAGTGAAAATAAAAACAGATTTGAATATGTGAAAAAACATTCAAATGAAATTTAAAGAAAATCCATGTGGTGTCATAAATTGATATAGAATGTTTTTGTTTTCGCCATCATTGTGCAGGCGCCATGCTCTTCGCTGAAGTCATTTCCTTCTGTTGTAAACTAAACATGGGAGAGTGAAACGGAGAGAAAGAGAGCAAGAGAGGAAGGAAAAGATAGAAAAGACCATTCAATTCACAGCTTGGTGTTACAGTGGTACATTATCAAAGAGAACAGAGTAGCAAACTATAACATACATCTGTAAGGGTTATGTGTGATTCAATTCCTTCTCCAGTTCCTCATTCTTTGAGACACACATAAGATACACATACGGGTAATGGGGAGCATGGCCGAGTCCGCCATTATCTTGGTAGTGCAAACAACACAGGTATCATGAATTGAGTTTGTGAGGGATTGTATAGAGTCATATCTTTTTCTATTTTGGCACAAACAGTGTTTAAAGTATCATAGTGCAGTAGTTAAGATGGGACGTGTAAAGTACCTTGGTTTGCACCTCCCAAAACGTGACATTGATTCCCCTTCCCCTATTCACAAGCACTAACGTCACTGTAGCTAAAATAATGTGTAATAATATCTCACCTGGCAGGTGAGAGAGGGTTAGTTGGGACTTCAGATCTTCCTCCAAATCCTCTGTGTCTGCATCCACACAAATATATCAGACAAGTGATGAAATTATGATTGATTTTGCTGAATTAAATTGTAACTCAATTAGACTCTGAACCGGCCCGTTGTTATTTGACTTTTTTTGATGACATTGATATGGTCAGGTCAGCCATGTGTCCTGATTCGTAATCACTTTCAACCTGTTGTCCCTATTTTGGGCTTGTCAATAAGGCGGACATTTTCAGATGTGTAAAAAAATCATTGTGTTCAGAAATTGTCAAAAATAACCAAAAAAAGCTCACAAAGCAACTCATTGTGAGCTTGTAGATCGGCTATTTTAGAACATTCTTTATATATATTTTTTATTATTTACTTGTATAATTAAGTTAAATGTTCTTTTCATATATTGTTTAATGTACTTTAAAAAAAATCTATCTTATCAAAAAGTGTTTTGTTTAAATTTTTATCATCTCTTTGCTTCTAAGTTAAATGTTCTCAGACAGTACCTTTAATCCAATATACGTATTTCAAATTGATGTCAAGATTTTGCACTTTTTCTTTTTACAAAATACCAGTCAAAACAATGGTACTGTAATAGTGGTCTAGGTCTCGGACTCTTCAAATTCAGGATAGGCATCGGACACCTGGGGCCTGTTCCTCAAAAGGTGAATTAGAGCTAAAGCCTGGCTTTACCACCTATCCTGGCTTAATTTAGCCAGGATTAGAGCTGAGTGAAATTCATGGAGTGGGTGTTGTGAAACTTTTGCCACTCACAAAAGATATACAATTTAACTTTAGTTTTGTTGAAAACGTTACCTAGTATGCCTTTAAGTACAGAATTTGAGTACTTTTTCCACCACTGGTTAACGCTCAACAAGAACTAGGACAGTCCACAACAAAAGAATCTCTTGGATGACTCATAGGACTCGTTGACTCATCAGTGTCGCGTGAGACACAACACTGATGATAGTGCTGTCAAACAATCTATGAAATCTATGAAAAAGTTTAATACATAAGTAACACAATTGTATACAATATGTAGTGGGGTGGTCCCTGCTTCATCTCTCTCTCTCTCAGCTAAGGGGTCCAATTGGCCTGAAAAAAAACATTGAAGACCCCTGCAGTAGGGTTAAAGTGGTTAAACTGATTTTGATGCTGTATTAGCTATTTTAGCTTGGAACTCCTGGGGGTCCCCGGACCCCATTTTGAGAAGCACTGGATACGTTAATGTAATCGACAAATCTATGACATTTGAGTTTTCTGCATGTAATAATGCAGAAAAATCTAGCGCTAATACGTTTTACTCTTATGTTCCTGTACACAAGATGTAACAATAAAGTACAACCTTGAACCTTGAACTGTAGTCCCAGGTGCTCAAAAGGTGGCGAACCTGTTTCCTGTTTGCTTTCAGATAGCTTCGTTTGATTGGCTCAGAACAGGAAACGGGTCTACAGTTACTGTATGCTCAGGGCCTGACAATGGATCATTCTCAAACTCTTATAACGGAGTGGCTCCAACATCAGTCAAGGCAGCGTTTCATTGGTGATGCTACCAAACATTAAATCCTACAGTTATGATGGAGTTGCGTACTGTCCGTTCAATCTGTTATCAAATGTGTACATTATAATTTAGATAGCTTCAACTAATTGGTGCTGCCATAGTGTCAGTGATTGAATCACGCCTAAAGTTAATTATTTGAAACTTATATGACCTATTGACCTTCTATATTATGCCTCAATATTCCCTTTAACCTGCAATCCAAATGGATTGCCAAGTGGGTTCCAAGGGCAGGGGTCCCCAGCAAAATGAAAGTTAAGAAGATACTTAGGCCCCTTACAGCTCTGACAGTGTACAAATGGAACCAAATGCCATAAGGGTCCATTTGGTTCCATGCGTAAACTGTCAGAGTTATGGGGGACTGTGGTTCAATGCATACCAAACTGTGGGTCCTTGAAATAAATAAATAAACGTTTCAGAACCACAAGTCATCATGCAACAAAATGTGTGTGCGTAAGTTTAGCTCTTGAGGTCATACTTGTCAGCCTCAGAAGCCATCTCTTCCAGTCGCTGTCCCAGCACTCTCTCCGTGCACTGCAGCTGGTGGACGAAGATGTCTGTGTCGCTGACTGGAGAGACCAGTTGTCCACCACGGCGACAAAACTTCACCATCTGTTGTAGAACGCGCAAAAACACAATTGATGGAAATGAGATCCCAAGACAAAATGGATGACTGGATGACTCGGTCATTGAGTCAACTCAACTCTCCCATCATCACCCTTTAGCTTAAGATTTGTGAATCTCACAACTCTGTAATGATAACTAATAACTAATCCACACAATCAAATATCATTGAGGCGAAGCATGTTCGCCCCAACACTAAAAATAGCTAAAATAGCTGGTCTACAAGCTCACGATTCATTGTGTGCTTGTAGATCAGCTACTGTGTGCGATACTGTGTTGTACGACAAAGTATAAAATAGGGCTTAAGTGGTTCATCAGACTAATCAATTTTAGGCTATTCAAAAAAATCGATTCGATATTTTATTTTCTCACTTCGATTCATTGATATATAAAAGATAAGACATGCTTCTTGATTATACGATTATTTAGAAAAAGTCATTGATAGAATAATCGTGTAAGAAAATAATTGATAGTTGCAGACCTAGCCCTGGTGGAAAAAGTACTGAAATGTTTTACTTAAGTAAAAGTATCAATACTGCACTTCAGAAGTACTCTTTTACAAGTAAAAGTCCGGAATAAAAAATTTACTTGAGTAAAAGTACAAAAGCATTCGTATCAAAATCACATTTAAAAATCAAATTAACCTTTTATATGGCTTGGCTTCTTGCGGGGTGAGCCATCTAACCATCTGTTTGAAAATAGCAGATCTACAAGCGATGAGAGCTTTGTTGTGAGCTTGTAGATCGGCTATTTTCAAATAGCCTAGGTATAAAATAGGGCTAAAGTCGTTAATGTATGTTTTATAGTAACTAGTAACTAAAGTTTTTCTAAAATAATTGTAGTGGAGTAAAAGTACAATATTTGCCTCTGAGATGTAGTGGAGTAGAAGTAAAAAAACTACTGAAAATTGTAAATACTCCAGTAAAGTAAAAGTACCTCAAAATTGTACAGTACTTGTGTAAATGTACTTGGTTACTTTACAACTGTACACTTCACCTTTGTGCCTTCATGCAATGACACCGCCACTTGCTGGTCCCTCTGCAGCTGTAGCAGGACCACACAGAGGGTCCTTTCATCAGAACAGACACGGGAGGATAGTGCACAAAGCTCCTGGAAGGACAGGAGAGAACGGCTAAATGCACCGCTGCTGTGGTACGCAGCCAGCACTTCCCCTGCTTTCTCCTGTAAGACACAAGGGAAGAATGTGCATTTTATACCTGTATTGGCCAAAAAAACTTTACTCCAAAGTGGGGTCCGAGGATCCCAGGGTACCTTGAGGAGGGTCCCCCGCAAAACGTGTTAATATACTGTACGTAGCAGTATAATCTGTTTAACCATTTTAGCTATTTTATACGTGGGGTATTCCAAGATAAATGATCTAAAGCTCACAGCGTGTCGCGTGTGATACATCGTGAGCTTGTAGATCTGCTGAATTTCTTTTGAAAATTGTGAAACATTTGTAATAAATTCTGAACAGTTTTAAGAACACAAATCTTCTCATATCATTGGGGGTCCCTGGTGCAGACCTTTTTTCCTCGACATTAACATGTTTGAGAACCACTATACTTTACTCATCTACTAAAATCCTTTGGTCTACATACCATTACTAGTTCTATGATCACAAAGGACTCTTCCAAAGGCACATGACTGCTTCCCAGAAGGGTGGAGAAGGTCCATTTCAAGGGTTTCAGTAACAGGCCAACACCCCATGATAGCCAGCCAGAGTCCACATTTGCAGCAAACTCTGACTGTCGTTGCACCTTCCCATCCCTGTAAAAAAGTGAAACAGAGAGAGAGAGAGACACAGTGGTGGAAGAAGTACTCTGATGTTTTACTTAAGTAAAAGTAGCAATACCATAATGTAGAAATACTCTGTTCCAAATGAAGGTCCTGCATTCAAAATTTTACTTGAGGAAAAGGATTGACATAAAAATTCCACTTACAGTACCAAAAGTACTCATTATGCAGAATGTCCCATTACACAAGTTTTTTCAAACGTTTTCAAAATGTTGTCAAAATCTTTCGAAACTAACAGATACGTAGGTCACAACGCGTCGCGTGTGAACTTGTAGATCGGCTATTTTCATATAACATATAGGGCTTAATTGGTTGATGTGTAAAAAAGTAGACTAATCTAAATCTGCAACTTGTAACTAAAGGCTTTAGTTACAAGTTGCAGATTTAGATTAGAGTAGCTTTAGTTACTAAAGCTGTCACAGACTGTAATAGTAAAGTAGTGGAGTAAAAAGTACGATATTTCCCCTTGAGATGAAGTGGAGTAGAAGTAAAAGTATCTCAGTATTGCACTTAAGTACAGTACTTGAGTTAATGTACTTAGTTACTTACTTTTCCCCACTGCAGAGACTTGGAATACATGTAATGACTGTTAGTGTTAATTATGCATTAGTGGAACCATGTTATGTCGTTCTTGTGTATAGTAGTGTGTAGTGTATACTGTGTCTTGACAGTTTGCTGGTTTTCTTTTACCACATGAAACAAACCCCATAATATAGGGGAACGTTCATAAAAATAGAGAAAGTGAAGCCAAACTGTGAAACTCTGTAAAAGATCTTACAGCCAACTTTCCAACTGTCTTGAACTGTGATGATGATGCCCTTTTAATTGCTATTTTACTGTACTTTGCTCCGACAAATATTTATTGTATTGCTGTTATTTTCTGTATTTATTCTCACCTGGCCATGGCCTGGATGATTTTGGCCAAGCCCATGGGCAGAGAGCCTTTCCTCCGAAAACTCGTGTTTAACTGCTGCAGGCTGAAGCAGGCGGTCCCTCGGTTCGTGCAGGTCTGGATGATGTGGAACGTCCAGAAATCCATCTTGGTGTCCCAGTCTGTTGTGTTAACATGTCGGTTTTCTTTGAAGTCCGAAAACAAGTAGTTCATGCGTTCGTCATCGCGCCAATCCGACAGAACGTCCATTTCACTGGCATTAGGCCTCCTACTAAACATGTCCACCGAAATCTGCCCTGCTACAAAAACCTAACGGCAAAATGTAACGTTGCTGCAGTCATCAGTAGCTGACAACATTACCTGTGTCAATTTAAGACGTTACAGACATACCGCGGTAACTAACTGCACTGTATACAGCAGCAACAACAACAATAACAACAATAGGCTAATAATAATAATAACAACAACAACAACAATAATAATAATAATTAATAAATACATACAAAAAATCCCCCAAACTTTTCACAAATAGTGAAAATAGCCGATCTGCTCTGACAAAGCAGCCTATCGTCACCTTGCTAAACTAATGGCCTAAGTCATTTTTTGTCAGATTTTTTAGTCAGATTTAATCCTATTTAAACCTATTTAAATCTCTTATGTTAAATAACTGACAGACAGTGTTATTTTTTATTTTAATAGTCATAATTTGCTATAAACATTTTGGGTGAAATGATTAAGAAATATCATATAGTTTTGTTTTGGATCGGTTTTTTATTTTTCCTGAAAAACTTTTTGAAAAATGACATAGGCCATTAGTTTAGCAAGGTGACGCTACATAGGACTTATAGTAGGGGGTACTAAGCACAAAAAATGGCCAAATCGTTACGCGGCGGATAAAAGCACCAAATTTGGTACACGCACTCTTTAGGATGTATCTCATCATCTCAGAAGGGGTGCCCAAAAATGTGGAACCATAAAGGGTTTTTTAAAGGAAAAATCAAAAATGGCCGCCAGAAATGACCCATGATTCCTAAAAGTTGATATAATTCTGACATTTTGGCTGATTGTGCTAAATATAACTTTTACATTTATAGTAAATAGACTGATATTAAAGGATTTGGCAAAAATAACCCATGAAAAATGTCTTAAATATTTTTTAAACAACTCTAAATGCCCAAAATTGTCTTAAAAACCACTCTGAATAAGATGACCTTCCACATTAATCCTTTTCTAAGTGATATATTGTCAATGCCAAATATACTTAATTGTTTTCTAAAACTTTTAAAAGACCCTATGAATGATTACCAATACATAATATATTGTACAAATCTTCATATGACCAGAGATCAAGCCCTCTATTGGGGCACAACTCCATAGCGTTTTAATGCCCCAAAAATGTAGGAGAGTGTGGGAGCAGACAGGTTCTCGTGCTTGGAGTGTGAGAGCAGACAGGTTCTCGTGCTTGAAATTAAACAAAGTTGCAACCTTGTGCGGGAAAGCAGAAGATCAAAGACACACACACCAGCACCCCCCCCCCCCCCTTAAAAACGGTCTGGGGGGCTCACAAAAGCCTGAGTAGACGATAAAATGACCCAAAGTTTTTTTGAAAGTGAAATATCCCTTTAACATGTTGTCCCTGCTACCTGCATGTCACACAGTTAACATGTTGTCCCTGCTACCTGCATGTCACACAACAGTTAAGATGTTGTCCCTGCTACCTGCATGTCACACAGCAGTTAAGATGTTGTCCCTGTTACCTGCATGTCACAAAACAGTTAACATGTTGTCCCTGCTACCTTCATGTCACACAACAGTTAACATGTTGTCCCTGCTACCTGCATGTCACACAACAGTTAAGATGTTGTCCCTGCTACCTGCATGTCACACAGCAGTTAAGATGTTGTCCCTGTTACCTGCATGTCACACAACAGTTCACATGTTGTCCCTGCTACCTGCATGTCACACAACAGTTAAGATGTTGTCCCTGTTACCTGTATGTCACACAACAGTTAACATGTTGTCCCTGCTACCTGCATGTCACACAACAGTTAAGATGTTGTCCCTGCTACCTGCATGTCACACAACAGTTAAGATGTTGTCCCTGCTACCTGTATGTCACACAACAGTTAAGATGTTGTCCCTGCTACCTGTATGTCACACAACAGTTAAGATGTTGTCCCTGCTACCTGCATGTCACACAACAGTTAAGATGTTGTCCCTGCTACCTGCATGTCACACAACAGTTAAGATGTTGTCCCTGCTACCTGCATGTCACACAACAGTTAAGATGTTGTCCCTGCTACCTGTATGTCACACAACAGTTAAGATGTTGTCCCTGCTACCTGCATGTCACACAACAGTTAAGATGTTGTCCCTGTTACCTGCATGTCACACAACAGTTAAGATGTTGTCCCTGCTACCTGTATGTCACACAACAGTTAAGATGTTGTCCCTGCTACCTGCATGTCACACAACAGTTAACATGTTGTCCCTGCTACCTGTATGTCACACAACAGTTAAGATGTTGTCCCTGCTACCTGTATGTCACACAACAGTTAAGATGTTGTCCCTGCTACCTGTATGTCACACAACAGTTAAGATGTTGTCCCTGCTACCTGTATGTCACACAACAGTTAAGATGTTGTCCCTGTTACCTGTATGTCACACAACAGTTAACATGTTGTCCCTGCTACCTGCATGTCACACAACAGTTAAGATGTTGTCCCTGCTACCTGCATGTCACACAACAGTTAAGATGTTGTCCCTGCTACCTGCATGTCACACAACAGTTAAGATGTTGTCCCTGCTACCTGCATGTCACACAACAGTTAAGATGTTGTCCCTGCTACCTGTATGTCACACAACAGTTAAGATGTTGTCCCTGCTACCTGTATGTCACACAACAGTTAAGATGTTGTCCCTGCTACCTGCATGTCACACAACAGTTAAGATGTTGTCCCTGTTACCTGTATGTCACACAACAGTTAAGATGTTGTCCCTGCTACCTGCATGTCACACAACAGTTAACATGTTGTCCCTGCTACCTGTATGTCACACAACAGTTAAGATGTTGTCCCTGCTACCATTAAGTGACTGTCACTTCCTGTTTCAGATTTTTTTGGGCACCCCTTCTAGGATGTCTTAGGATGACCCAAGGGACATGTGTGCCAAATTTTATGCTTTTTGGAGATTCTTTTGGTGTCTTTTGAGTCAACGGTCAACAGTTTAGGTGGCCATTTTGGATTTTGTCCATAACTCACTTCCTGTTTAAGACTTTTTTGGGCACCCCTTCTAGGATGTTTTAGGATGACCCAAGGGACATGTGTGACACATTTGATACTTTTTGGAGATTCTTTAGTTGTCTTTTGAGTCAATCGACAACACTAGGCGGCCATTTTCAATTTGGTCAATAACTCACTTCCTGTTTCAGATTTTTTTGGGCTCCCCTTCTAGGATGTCTTAGGATGACCCAAAGGACATGTGTGCCACATTTTATGCTTTTTGGAGATTATTTTGGTGTCTTTTGAGTCAACGGTCAACAGTTTAGGTGGCCATTTTGGATTTTGTCCATAACTCACTTCCTGTTTAAGATTTTTTTGGGCACCCCTTCTAGGATGTTTTAGGATGACCCAAGGGACATCTGTATCAAATTTCATGCTTTTATCCGCCGCGTAACGATTTTTCACTTAGTACCCCCTACTATTAAAGGTGCTTTAAGTGAAGCCTTGTTATGTTTTTATAATAATAATAATAATTATTGTTGTTGTTGTTGTTGTTGTTGTCAACATTAGTGTTAAATATAAGATATTTCATTGGACCCCTGGGGCCCAGACCTTTGAGAACCACTGGTATGAGAAGACAGTAGGTCAGTCAGTGGTTCATAAAGTGAGGTACAGAGACCCTCAGGGCTCTAAATTGACAGGTCTGTAGTGTACAAATGGTTCCATTTGTAGCCTACACACTCTCAGAGTTGTGGAGTGTTCTTGAAAAAGACAAAGTTGCCAGGATCAGTAAGCTTAGCATCTGTCAAACTGCCAGTGGTGTAAAGTAACTAAAACTTTAGTTACTAGTTACTTTGTAGATTCTGTTTATTATTACAAAACATACATTAACCCTATATACATTTTGGCCATTTGAAAATAGCCGATCTACAAGCTCACAATGCGTCGCAATGCGACGCATTGTGAGCTTGTAGATCTGCTATTTTCATACATTTTATACATTTGAAAACTTGTGAAATGGGACATTCTGCATAATGAGTACTTTCTACTTTTGGTACTTTAAGTACATTTTGATACCACTACTTTTACTCAAGTACATTTTTAATTCCAGACTTTTACTTGCAACAGAGTATTTCTACATAATTCATTGCAGTATTGATACTTTTACTTAAAGGGATTTATTTCACTTTCAAATAAAATAAACATTAAAAATAAATATTTTAAAAAAATGAAAAAAGTTATGGCAAAATTAAGGCCCCCTCACACATTAGTAGGACACTCTAATGTGTGAGGGGGCCGTGATTTTTCCATTACTTTTTTCATTTATTTTTAATATATTTTTTATATGTTTATTTTATTTGAAAGTGAAATATCCCTTTAAGTAAAAAATTTGACTTTTTCCACCACTGTCAACTGCAGCGCTCCAAGAATCAATATAGGTGACATTGTTCAAAAATGGCCATAATAGCACATAGTACTGTAATCAGAATCAACTTTACTGTCACATCACAGGTTTACAGGTGTAAAGTGGGTGAAAAAAACTAATTATATATCTGTA
Organism: Gymnoscopelus braueri; assembly: GCF_963280865.1. Classification (NCBI taxonomy): domain Eukaryota; kingdom Metazoa; phylum Chordata; class Actinopteri; order Myctophiformes; family Myctophidae; genus Gymnoscopelus; species Gymnoscopelus braueri. The sequence continues at coordinate 23,064,006 of NC_137625.1, forward strand.
CAGCATTTCTAGTGATTTATGAACATTGTTTTGAAGTACTATATAAGATAGGGCTTAAATAAATAGTTAAATATGTCTAAAAACCACAGAGAGACACATGTGTGCTCAGTGGTGTTGATCTATAGAAACGACAACAAAGAAGTATGGAGAGGTTTCCACCCGACAGTGACTATATAAGGTTGTGTGTGGAAAATGTTATATTAAACAAGTATTCAAAGGAATGCAATGCACCACTAAGTGGAAAGTACCACTACACTGTTTCCTGTGACAATATGTGATAGACGGTATTCATCTACAAGAAGAAGGAAAAAACACACAGGATGTGGTGTGCACTCTGAGTCAAAACGAAGGAGGAGTGGGGGGACTATAGGGCAGCACTTCTCTACTTGGGGTCCAAAGAGCACCGGGGCGTGTGTCTGCAATGAGGTATAGTCTAACATTTTAAACATGGTGCTCACATTGCTGTCAATGTGATATCAATCCAACTTGTCACACAGTATCTGTTATCTTGTCATTTTAACATTGGTACCTCCCACACTCATTGTGATATACAGTAATAACATGTTAAATGTAGTATGTGTGTGTGTGTGTGTGTGTGTGTGTGTGTGTGTGTGTGTGTGTGTGTGTGTGTGTGTGTGTGTGTGTGTGTGTGTGTGTGTGTGTGTGTGTGTGGAGGGGGGATGGGGGGTGGAGGGTCTCAACTTTGCTCTGTAAACAGAAGAAAACACTTTGCAACTAGACAGGTGCGCTCTGCAGACCACATATCTCCACTAGGCCTGCGGGCCTAGAGGTGTGGGTTGCATATGTCAGGACTGTACTGCTTTTTTGGGCGGTGAAACCGCCCCTATAAGTGAGGTTTGGATATTTGTACAACAAATCCTGCGCTGTGATTGGCCAAAAATGTACCCCGCCTAACCCTGCACCGTGATTGGCCAATCACAGTCTATTCAGGACTGTGATTGGCCAGTGTCACATGACACATGTGCATAGCCCTATATAAGAAACCATAACTTTAAAAAAAACATAATTTGTTTTTTTTAAGTTATGGTTTCTTCCATCATAAAGAGTGTTTCAATAAATGTATTTATTTTTTGTACATGATTGGTTGACTCCATTCAGTATTGTGATTAGCTAGCAAGACACCGCCCACTTCACACAGGGTGTGATTTTTTTGCATCATCACATGATTCCACAGATGTGTAGTGACTTGTGTGAGTTTTGGACAAAAGCTGTAGGAGCAGCAGCAAAAACTTGTGTTTTGAAGGAAATGCTAAATGGCAGAAATGGAGTGGGGAGTTGCGTCATGATCCAAGGAAGCCGGGGAAATGTTTGTGTTACCTATGGTTCAAAATCTAAATCGGGCTGGTATAGCGCCACCATGAGGCTAATTTGAAAAAGTCTGGGTGGAGGTACTTCCTTGGCCTGCTGGCTGCATGCATGAAAGGTTTGGTGCTGATCTGTCCAGCGCTCTCTGAGTTCAGCCGTGCACACCCAGACAGAAACGGGCAATTAATCTCTTAACTGACCTGCAAGCTTGTAGGTCGGCTATTTTCAGCATGCGACGCGCATAAATGTGGCTTTAAAGAACATTTCGTTCACTATTACATCAATCGTGAGACATTTTGTTGGCCGTGTAACGCCATGGTACACAACCATATCAGCCGAGATGTACTGTATGCAGTAGCTGTTGATGTCTCTGCAACACCCCATACTAAAGGCTTCGTTTCCAGCGCTTGGCCGCACGCGCGTGTATAATGCATGTGCCTGTCGTGTGAGCACACTTTATATGATTGTGATGAGAATCACAGGGAGATGGGGACCTCCAGAGGTCAGAGGGGTCCACCCTCTGAAAACCCCCCACCGGCACTGTGGGAACATCTGCCTCCTCTGCACTGACAGCAGTGTTCTTAAATAGCAGTGTACCAGCGTGGCTGCTGGGGCATGCACGCACAGGGCTGTCTGTGCAGCTACAGACCATGGGAATGGATAGGAGGCTTCGAGTGTAGGTTAACAAAACAAGGAGATTGAATGATACTCTGACAGTGCTGATGTAGAGGCAGAGAGGCTTCCCCTTTTCCCTTAGGTGGTTTAGTTTGATTTTCAACCTTTGTGATTTCAAGGAACCCCCAGTTTGATATTCATTAGGTCATGGAACCCTGCTTGATTATGCTTTCTTATCTCTTGGACCCCACTCTTAAATCCTCTGTGTTCATTTAAGTCTGAGAGTGTACAAATGGAACCAAATGGACCCATTAAGGTTCCATCTGTACACTTCCAGCGTTACAGGCCAGTTCTATTTGTAAACTCTCAGAGTTAGAGACCCATAAGGGTCCATCATTTGTTTCCTAACTATTAATCATTTATCTGGGGACCCCCTGGAACCCCCCCAAGTACCCCAGGGTGTCCCTGGACCAGTGTTTTTAGAAATGAATCCTTTAACTTGATCCATCCAGCCTCTGTGTTTTAAATGTCATCTACATAGTGAATGTACAGTAAGTCATGAATAAATGACAAGATGTAGACAGAAATAGCCAGAATACGTTTTTAATATATGCCGAGAAAATACTGTTCAGAACAAGAAAAACACCAAAAAATAAATGTCTTTCATACATCAATTCCCCTCACACTGCGTGGGAAGTTTACTAGTATTGTACATCAAAGTCGAAGAAAACATTGCTAATCTATGTGCGACCTTTGTTTTGGAGAGGTCAGATGGATACTGCAGCACAGTGGAAAGCTCAGCACAGTACGGCTGCAACTATCCATTATCTTCTTAGAGATTATTCTATCAATTACTTTTTCGATTAATCGAATAATCGAGAAACACATTTTGTTTTATTTGTATATATCAATGAATTGATGTGGGGGGGGGAATCCCCCCCCAATTGAGTTGATTTTTTATAATCAACTAAATTGATTAGTCTGATCAACCACTTAAGCCCTATTTAATACTTCGTCGTACAACAGTGTCACACAAAAATAGAAGTTTATTTTGTAGATTTTTCCTTTTTTTGCATTCAAAAGAAGAAAAACTAAAAAAAATCTAAATTTCCCCCCAAAGTCGATTCTTTTTTTAAATTAAAATTGATTATTGATTATGGTTTATAATCGATTAAATCGATTAGTTTGATTAACTGTTGCACCACTACAGCACAGTGCAGGTGCTATAAAAGCAAGGCATGGTGAGCTAGTTCTCCCAAAAAATGACTTTTCTATCAATTACACACCCCATGAAGCCTTGAATTCATAGAGATTTTTTTGTGTAATTGATAGAAAATAAGTAAATTTTTGGGTGAACTACTCCTTTAACTTGCAACTTGTTCTGTACTTAAACCCTACACTCAGTTGACCAGATTCCCAAGGGTCCCCATCCTGTTAGATGAAAGTAGCTGATCTACAAGCTCTCAACGCAGCACGTTGCGACGCGATGTGAGCGTCTAGATCTGCAATTTTCATCTAATGTTCACCCCAAAGAAGCTATAGGGTTGAAGTGGTTAAAGCTTAATTTATGCTCCATTGAGCGAGGGTGTCGATTGCCACAAAGAACAAATCTACAAGCTAACAATTGTAGATTGTTTACTTACTTTGTACAACGTAAGTATAAATTAGGCTTAATTCTCCACACTCTGCAAAAACACGTTGAAACAAGAAAGGCAAGTGGCACACGTCTTATCGGCAAACTGTATCGGCAAATGTGACTTATCGAAGTAATTACTTCGGCAACATGGTGGTATAAGGTGGAAATTATACAGTGAAGGCTAACCTTTTGAGGTGATTAGAAGCTAGAAGTGTGCTCAGAGAAACAGTGAAGAGGGCATTGGAACAGAATGCTGCCTCAGCCCAGTGATAAGAAGTCCTGAAAGAGGCGAGGGAAGGCAGCTAGAGTCGACTTTTGGCAGCTTTTTCGGACCAATGTAGGTCGCAGTGATTCCCACTTTTCCCATAATGAAACACTATAGCCATACTGAAACATACTGTTGGGCTCCAACACACACTCACTCATCAGACATGGCCACTTTCCACGTGACAAACAACGATACAAACATGCCAACTTGTTCAAAAGCAGAACTCTACAAAGTCATGCAGATGGAATGTTTTGTAGTTTGACTAGTCAGAGTTAAATGTGGTAGGCTGACCCCCCCCCCCCCCCCCCCCCGTTATCATGTGCAATTTATTTTGAACACAGCTGAAAGAGCAACCTGAATACTGGCTTTGTGTATGATGCATTATTTCAATGCTTAACCTGAAGTGCTAAAATGAGCATGAATTAATGAAACGATTTGTCAATGACTTTGTGATTATAAATAATTAGGACTGCCCATACTTCAATGAGTGACAGTGCACTTGAGCATTACAATTGGTTTTGAGGTCATCACGAAGAATGATAAATTAGTCCTATAATTGGCCTCCACCTGCTAATTGAACGTAGGAGATAATCGAGTTGAACGTCTTCATTCTACAAATACAACAATGTAAACCCAGAAAAAAGAAAAACGATGGGGAACGATGTGTGTTCGCGTTCTTGGCAGTGCAGAGACACTGGTCGGACAGTCCAGACACAAACCGCATGACGTCACATAGCGGCTCCAGCCAATCAGAGATCAGGCGGTGAAGGAAGTGGCGCGCAGCCCAGGTTCTCGTTGGTGTCGTGATGGCACTGGCTGTCCGACAGAGACTCCAGGAAGGGCAGCTCCTCTCCAGAGCCCTGGAGCTTCAGCATCCTACTGCTCAGGTCCACGCAGCACTGTGTTGGTAAAAAAAACAACGATGGAATTATGATAATAACACACTTCCGTCGTTTGGGGCCATAGATGTGTTTCAGTGTGATACACTGTATAATAATAATACTAACTAGATGTGAGGACCGCTTCGCCTGATCCGATCTACACCGTCACTCTTTGAGTTTGCCGTAATTGTGATAAATAGGTCAAACTTCCTGTATCTGGTTGCTACAGCAACCTGCCAGATCAGGCTGAGGGTCTGATAGGCAAATCAGAGAATCAATCAAGCCGAGCGTCTGATCACTGATCGAGGTGGGGTAAGATGCCTAAAACATAGCCAGAGCTCTGATCAACAGTCTGTGGCAGGTCTTGGAGGCTTGTGGAGTGATCCTGTGCTTGCGAATCCCGGACGAACTTTCAGAGCTTTTGTCAATTATATAGTAGTAAGAAGTAAGATAAGATAATGTCTCAAATTTATATAGCACTTTTCTTTTCTTTTTTCCTCTAAATTTTTATCCCACAATTTTGTAACCCATTTTTTCACCCAGTGCCAATTGCCTATGTAATCCTGGGCGCTACACTCCCTCTGCCAGCCTAGGGAGAGCCGAGCTCATGCCTCCTTCAATGCATGAGAGCTAGCAAGCCGCTTCTTATCACCTGACAGGGGGGAGGTTCCCTGGTTAGACGTAGCGCGTGGAAGGAACACGTTATTCCAACCAATATAGCACTTTTCTGAGTACCCAAAGACGCTTTACATGGGGGGCATGAGAAAACAACAAATAAAAACGACTTTATGGCGGGGGGGGGGGGGACTAAGAAAAGTCTAAGACTAAGGAATAAAATAAATAAAAACAGTGGAATGAAAAAAAAAAGGGATGGAGTTAGCTGGGGAAAGAGATATTGAAGAGGTGGGTTTTGAGGGTTTGGAGGGTAGGGGCATCTCTGAGAGTTTTGGGGAGTGCATTCCACAGGGTTGGGGCAGCAAAAGCTCTGTCGCCCCAGGTACGGTACTTGGTCTTGGGGACCTCAAGGAGGTTTGCGTCACCAGACCTGAGGGAGCGGGAGGGGACATGAGGTTTGAGGAGATCGAAGAGGTAGTGGGGAGCCGGTTTGTTAAGTGCCTTGTAGGTGTTTAGTAGTATTTTGAAGTGGATTCTTTGTTTGACCGGGCTCATGAGCACCTTTGGCAGAAGGTGCCTATAGCCTGGCTTTGCGATAAGAACTGTATGTGGACAATCCTTGTATATGCCATCACATCTATTTAATGGCTGCTGCAACTGGCCTTAAAGCCTTCCTGCTGCTGCTATTGCATAAGCTATCAGCTCTATTAGCTGGGGTTTTTTCTTCTCAAGATCTAATGAGCCATTGTTGACGCAACATTATTCTTGCCTGAGAGCAAATGCATACTGTATGTAGACACAATTTCTGCAAGGTTCACTGGATTCCTTGGTTGCCTATTGCTGTTTTTTTAAATGGCTATAAACACCCTGTTTCACTGAGACAAAACATTATTTTGAGGCCAATTCCTTGACCAAGACGCTGACACAGTCTCTGTTCCAAATGTTGACTAATGTAACTTTCCAAATGTGGCTACCATATCTCTGGATACTTCTGATAGGAAAAAGCAGAACTTATTATGCAGAGCCTCGGTTAACTAACCAATTTCTCTCCTAACACCCTCAAGTACACAGGGTGTGATATGTGCAGCAAAAGTCCACCCGGGTCCGGGAATCGAACCGAGGACTTGCTGTCACACAATTTTCCCCACAAAGCTAAATATCAGTGAGGCAACCTCATTAAAAGTCAGAGTCCATGTGGTACGCACCTCGGCTATCGGTGCCCCATCTGTGTAGCTCATGTGAAGGTGTTTTGGGGTATGACTATTTTCTGGCTGGGTTCTCAGCTTTTATACTAAACACGTGGGTTTGCACACTCATTCAAACACACACAATACAGTGAGTGTAGAGGAAGGCCTTAATTGCAAAATTAGGATCTTACTTTGAGCTCCAAGAGAGTGTGTAGACCAAGGCACAGCTCAAACACCTCGTCCTCTGCAAGACAACAAGAAGGAAGAACAGAACAAAGAGAGATGAGGGAAGGGAACAGATCAAACAGAATCTCCAACTGCACCGTGAAAACGATGCAGTTATGGGTTCATTCGCACTCTTTATATAGTTCTGTAGTACATGAGCATGCATGATGGGTCTAGAAGTTATATCATTAGTACAGTGCGGTGTCAGTGGTGTAAAGTAACTAAGTACATTTACTCAAGTACTGTACTTAAGTACAATTTTGAGGTACTTTTACTTTACTGGAGTATTACCCAATTGTCTATACTTTTACTTTTACTCCACTACATCTCAGAGGCAAATATTGTACTTTTACTCCACAACTATTATTTGAAAACTTTAGTTACTAGCTACAAAACATACATTAACCACTTTAGCCCTATTTTATACACTATTTGAAAATAGCCGATCTACAAGCTCACAACGCGTCGCATTGCGACGCGTTGTGAGCTTGTAGATCTGCTAACATTTTAGTACTTTTACTTTTGGTACTTTAAGTACATTTTGATACCAACACTTTTGTTCTTTTACTCAAGTAAATTTAGAATTCCGGACTTTTACTTGTAACAGAGTACTTCTCCATTGCAGTATTGATACTTTTACTTAAGTAAAACATTTGAGTACTTTTCCCACCACAGCGTGGTGTGCACGTGTGTGCGTGCGCCTTGTGTGTGTGTGTAGGGGGTATTACTTTACTGAGGATGGTTGCTCTACGAAGGTTCCATGTAAGGGAGAAGGCTGTGGTTTAAGGTTACGTCATCCTTTGTTATTGGCTGTAGGTGATTGGTCAGTCCTCAGGGGGATTCTACCGGTAACATAAGACCGAGTGTGTTTGTGTGTGTCGACAGCACACATCGCCGTCCATTCAGGTGTGCATCCTAGCTGTTCTTTGGCTGTGTGATTTCTGCCTGGCTGCCTTAATAGGATGTCCTCAATAGGTGAGAATGCTGACTGCACCAGAAAGCACATGACCCATGCCAACACCTTACAGCACTGTTTCCCAAACTGTGGGTCGGGACCCATGTTTGGGTCGCGGACCAATTTTTATGGGTTGTGAGTAAATATCCCCTTTTTTTTCGTTTCCTACATAATGTTTTAAAATTATTATTTCAAAAGATTTAAAAAAAAGTTTAAACACAAAAGAGGCACAACTTTTTATCAATTAAAAACAATTCCAACATGTTTCAAAAGTATTTCATAAATATTTTTTTGTTGCCTTTAGTTAAATCAACATAAGTGCAGACAATTCTTACCTGTGACAACGGCTGAGCATTGGACACTCTGTCTGCCCATTTGCAGCTGCAGACCTCTCACTGTGTTGACTAGGCCACAAGGTGCACTGTCCTGGACGGGGACTAGTCTGACAACACACACACACACGCACAATATATATACGTGTACATATTCAGTTAAGATCCTCATTCATTGTTGTACACACACACGAGTACCACAATTAAGTCTTTGACTTAATTTATTGCGTTTTTTTATCCTCAACCTTCCTTCAATGTATGATGGTTGCTAGCAATTAAGTAAATATCTCAAAACAGTTTGAATCTGTCAACAGTCAGCACCATTGCCCTAAACATGTAGTGTTGTTTACAAGGTGCTGTAAAAAATGTATTGTCAGCAAATCTTAGACAAATATCCACACACCCTTTCAGGGGTACAAGTAACAGCGTTTTCGCCATATTTGGCGGCAACCAATAATAGAAGAGATTGCAAGTTGTTGGAAGTCCTAGGCTGCCAAAGATGAACACAAGTAGATTGCACCTATAACTATAGCTCTGTGATGGTCTGGAGGAGCGGCTGATATTTAATGACTTAGGTCATAAAAGCTTCCTCTAAGCTAGAGTCAAAGGTGCAGGCCTCGCTTGCGCACGCACGCACGCACGCACGCACGCGCGCGCACACACACACACACACACACACACACACACACACACACACACACACACACACACACACACACACACACACACACACACACACACACACACACACACACACACACACACACACACACACACACACACACACACACACACACACACACACACACAATGTTCCTTTCACATGCTTGTGTGGACATTTTTGAGGTTGACAACATGTCTTGTAGAATAATGTCTTTCTTACCCCAGCCTCCGACAGCAGGAGCTGGAGATGTGGTTGTGCTGGCTGCCGGTGTTGATGGATGCCTTAACCTCAGTCTCAAAGCACTGTAGGGGGGGGGGGGACATGCAGGATTTTAGTGACAGCAGACAATATGATGTTCCGCTCACAGCAGAGCAGCCACATGGAAGGAAACAGCCTGTCACAAAGCAGTGCACTCATACAGCGCCCGAAGAACCTTGAAAAGGAAATTACTGTTTGGCTTTGAGTAAATAAGATGCAACCCTTTGACTAGTATTTGGCAGCGAGGTGTGAATGTGAAACAGCCAAACTGACAACCTCCCGTTTCCATGGATATTCAGTTAATATTTTGGCGTCCAGGGTTTTTTTTTAATAGCGTCTTGTCTGTATTCATCTTCTATCAGGGTGATGGACAGTTAAATAATAACTATTCTGTTAACAATACAAGCTTTTAGTCAACAAGACTTGAAACAGCCAACCAATCACTTATGAAAGCTTTGGGTGGCATGCTAATGGCCTGTCTTTGTATTTGTATTGTATTTCTTGCTCAGCTTTTTGAGCCCTATACTGCTGATGGCTTAGTATTTAAGATGCTGATTCCAAAACATGCGATTTGCACTTTGATTCTTGAGAGTCTCTTTAAGCCTGCTTCCTGTTGAATGTATTACTAATGCATTAAATATTACCCCAGACATCAATGGGTGAGGATATAACTAGTCAGTCAACCAAATCCACATGAAACTTCAGACCGTATTTGAGGGCGGTAATGATGGCAAGACCTATGATTCAATTTGTTCAGTACTGCTGAGGTCAGGAGTGAGTCTTCTAACTTTGACCCCCTGATCATGCACGTGCACACATAGACATGAAAGGGGGCTTGAGCCCCTGCCCTTTTACCTGTCGCTAAAAAAGGGCCCTCTCCAAAATAAATAATAATAAACGGTAAATATTTTAACTGCCCCTATAGTGGCCTAACGGTAAGGCCGACGGAAATGGCAGTGGATGTGTTTGATGCAACTCAAAGTGAACTTTACTCAGGTATCTAGTTTGCCGCCGTCCGACCTTCCTAGCCTGTGTTATTAAAGAAAAACGGGCGACAATGGCCAAAACTCAATCGGAAATCGGCGATCGAAAACCGGCGAAAGTGTCCGTTTTCAAGATGTTTTGGCCATTATATCTGGAACAGAAGGTCCAATCTGGTCCAAGGTCACACACTCAAAGCTTTTTGGGTGTGTGACTTTGAGGACAATAAGCACGCAATGATACCTCTTCGGATTTGTCGGGTTTTCGGGCCTAAAAGTATGGTAATTGTTTGTTAAAAAAATTCCAATAGGTGCCCTTTTCAAATTCCAATAGGTGCCCTTTTCAAATTCCAGCCCCTGCCTCTCCAAATCCTTCTGCACGTCCCTGCCCCTGATACAGCACATTGTGTATATTAACCTGTCAGTCACTCTTTATTATCATGGTAGCTGTGCTGAAGAGCAGTTTGTCCTGATTCTAACTACGTTTCTATTCCCCTGCACCGCATGCCCTGCACCGCTACCTGCAGACTAGTTCATGTCACAATGCTGTGATTCATGAGAAAGGGGAAGCAGCCATTGAAGGCCGACTGTAATAGTTATGGAGGCTGTTTGTCTGTAATGGTCTTCTTATGAAGTTCCACTTTTAAAACCCACTCTAGGGTTTCTCTAGCACATTGGTTCTCAAAGTGGGGTCCTTGGGGTGGTACCAGGGGGTCCCCAGCTAAATTAGCTTTTAACCACTTTAACTTTGGTTAACTTTAACCATATTTTATACTTTGGCTATTCAAAAATAGCAGACATACATGCTCACAATGCGTCAATTCGTGCCTCGCTATGAGCTTGTAGATCTTCTATTTTTGACAAATCGTGAAGATTTGTGCAAATCTTTGAATATAAATATTTTTAAAGCGAACACTTTTAACTCAAATCTATGCTTCTGGAGGGTCCCTGGCACAAAACATTTTCAGGTTGGGGCCCGTGGCCAAATATATATCATTGTGGGGGTCCTTGACACGATGTCATGCCTAAGATGCCTTCCCTCTGCATGTAGGCAATACGTGAGAGGAAACGCAGCCCGTTGGTACAGTAGGATGAGAAATGTAATCACAGCATATGGTAGCGCTGTGTGCCTGTGAAAATGAGCAATATGGCGCCTCCCTCGTGTTATCAAGTGTGTGTCAGTCACACTGCGTATGGAAACATGACATGTTTCCATTTGCGAGTGTAAAACACCAGCCCAGCGATGTTACTTGAAATCCACTTGTGCCTCCCATCCTCTGCCTCGTCATTTCAGGGCTTTAGTCGTTGCCTTACATAAAGCTCTCCTGTGACTCTGCAGAACGTTTTCTTTTCTTTTTTGTTGATGAGAACGTGGTGATGGCTTGTTAACACCTGTCTCCTGCAACCACGCACATCTCCCTAGATCACACTGCATCCACTTGACTCGTGGGTATTTTCCCTCTTGGATTAAATTATTTAATTATTCACCATGAGTCATCCAGGCGGCACACACACACACACACACACACACACACACACACACAGCACACAGCACACACTGCACACACTGAATCCATTATGGGGCTAGAAGAGCCCCCTCGGTCCTCATAGGCAGAAAGGCTTATCAGCAGGGCCACAACCCTCTGCCTTTGTTTCGCTGTCAGCAGTGCAAAAAATCCGCTCTTACTGTGATGTTTAAAAATAGCTCCAGAATGAGTAACTAACGAGCCCTTTGCATTTAATAAGTTGATGCAAAACCTGCACGAAGCACAATGAGTAATGAAGTAAAATGCTGAATTCAGTGGAAATGTCCTAAATGAACCTTAAAGTTATAACCAATTTAACCATGCATGCACGCACACGCACGCACGCTACATTGCCACACAACAGTAGTTCAAACACTAGTCTGTAGAGAGCAGGATTTGTATTGATTTCTCTCCTGCAGTATGACAGATACTGTAACTACATGTCCTGGCACTCGTAATTCAATATTCAGTTGTTTTATTTGTCAGGAGGAGAGAACTGTATTTGTGGCATATTCCGCAAGACTGTGCTAAATCTACTAACAATAATACAATAATATAACAATAATAATAATATCTGGATTAATAGAATGTGCAGTAAGGTATACACATAATACTTTATTGTTGCCCAAATGTACTAAGGGACTATTCAAAGGGCTCTGACAGCCTCTGGGAAACAAATCATGCATGACTACATCCCTCCCGAATGAGGAACGTCGCAAAAATATTAATCCATTAAGACCGGGAACACATCTGTGTCATTTTAAGATTTTTTGGGCTATTCAAAAGTAGCTCATAGCGTGGCACTCTATGAGCTTGTAGATCTGCTATTTTTTGTAAAATCGTGGAAACTTTGTGCAAATCTTTGAATGTATGTTTTAAAGCGATCAATTTGAACTCTGATCTGTGATTTTGGGGGGGTCCCTGGAACAACATATTCTGAGATGGGGGTCCGCGGCCAAATACATATATTTTTGACATCCGGTCCTTGACATGGAAAAGTTGGAGCACCACTGATAAAGCAACATACTGTTAGGATTTAGAAAACATTTTTAGATATGTATTATTTGGACATCTGAACAAGGACAAGCTCATAGGGGACCGGCACTCGGTGCCACGCTATGAGCTTGTATATCTGCTATTTTTGAATAGCCAAATAAATCTTAAAATGACTCAGATGCGTTCCCGGACTGAACGGGATAAGCCATCAGCCCCTTGACAGGATTAGCCCATTCACCTATTAATAAGTGTCTGTTCACTGTGTTCTAGTCACAGATCAAAGATCAGGCACATTTGTTGAACTTCAACGCACTGCTGTCGGAATGAAACTATTTGCATACTGACGACGATAGACATGACCCATGACATGATGATGTGTGTGTGGTCGGAACCCTGCCTCTGGCGTCTGGCATTTTGTTTTAAAATACAAAATGACAAATCCTTTTTGTTCAGGGCTGACCAGGCTGACTCTAGAGCATTGTTTCCCAAACACCCATTTGTGGGTTTTTATGGGTCGCAATGTAAAAATGAAAAAAGGTAGTGCACGCACATCCGTGGCCCAGGTGCAAGACAAACAAAGTATCATAAAAAAAGTCTGCACACTGGTGAAGTTGCAAAAAGCTCTGCTTGGTATTTTATTGCTCGTCAACGTTTCGACCTGTTCAGAACCTTCATTTTTTTTGCAACTTCACCAGTGTGACTCTATTCTTACGCGATGTAAAAATCCCTTCATTTATTGTATTCTTTTTTTAATTATTATTTCAATCTGGGAAAAGGGCTAACATTTCTCAAAAGAAATGTATAATTTTCCAACAAAAAAAATGAAATTCCATAACAAAAAAATAATAATAATAAATAGTGAAAATAGCAGATCTGCTATTTTCACTCGGAGAGACATCAATATTTCTCTTTTGGGTCTCGAGCTAAAACGTTTGGGAGCCACTGCTCTAGAAGACTAATAGGAGCTGTTCAGCCTGTCCTCAGGAGGCCTTTGTGGTCGTACTGTTGTACCACGCAGTACTCTGCATGATGGACAGGTAGAACAGTCGGAGTACAGAACATCTTGGCTGGTCCCGAAGGATCTGAGCCTACTCAGTCAGTATACAGACGCAGTTGTACCCTATAGCCTAGCACACACATAGTCTGCTTGTATAAACTAGTGTTTCTCAAACTTTTTCATGTCAAGGACCCTCAGATATGATATGTATTTGGCCACAGACTTCCATCTGAAAAGGTGTTGTGCCAGGAACCCCCAGAAGAGAAGATTTATGTTAAAAAAAGCAAACATTATATTTTTTGATTTTTCGGAAAATAAATCCAAAGAAAAACCCAATTAAAGATATGTTTTCTTTGCCTTTATCCTCCTGGAAAGTTAACATGAATGAAATACTGTAAAAGCCTGAAATCTTGTTTAAATTGACCAAACCTGGTCTGATGAGGACCAGTTCTGAAGATAATGTTGAAAATGGGTGAAGTGGTCCTTTAAGTACAGTACACATGTAAATGTACTTTGTTACTGTCCTCCACTGAGTATAATTTGTGGATGTACTGAGTCACTGTTGCCGAAGCGCTGAGTGAGTGCTATGCTATTAGCCGATGGAGTGTAAAGTATAGGGAAGGGAGCCCATAGGGAGATCATCTTCTAATGAAACCTTTCACTAGCAGGCGACCATTACGGGCCGATGAGATCGTGCTCATCTGTGCAGCGGACGGAATAAATGAAGGGTATAAATAATGAAGTCATTGGGAGCAGAAGGGTGCCATCTTCTATTCCTCTCACGTGCCAGTGTTTTTTTTCCCCCCCACATTATCGGTTGGCAAAAAAAAAAGTGGCCATAGCATTGTAATGCTATGGTTCTCAAAGTGGGATCCACTCAGGGGTCCTTGAGGGGGTTTCAAGGGGTCCCCAGCAAAACGAAAGACGAAAAAAACGTAAGCCCTATTTTATATTTGGGCTATTTTTGAAATCTATTATGGGGGTCCTTGGCACAAAAACCTTTTCAAATGGGGGTCCGCGGCCAGATTCGTATCAATTTGGGGGTGCTTGACATGACGATGTTTGAGAACCACTGTAACAATGGACAGAGACAGAAAGAGAGAGAGTTCTTTACTTTGCACTGAATGAGCAGGGCGGTGAGGGGACGCAGCAGGCCATCCGTGACCTCTGTCTTCCCAGACGTCTGTCTGGTCCCCGCCTCGCTGCTGCCGCCGCCGTCATCCTCCTCCTCGTCCGACCGCAGGCTCCTCTCGCTCTCCTCCGGGGACCCCCCCTCCTCCGTCGTGGAGTCGTCCGCCGTGCTCTCGCTCCTCTCCTCGGAGTCGCCGGCGGCGTCCTTGTTGTCAGCCAGCGGGGACTGGATGCGGGCGGTGAGGTCGTGGGCCTCCCCGCGTAGTCTGGTGATGTTCCCCCCCGAGGAGACGCCGCTGCACGATGCTGTGAGGTTGCTGGGACAGACAGAGAGAGGAGCAGTGGTGTTGATTTTGACAGCAAATTTTGATTTAGTTTTAGTCATAGTCTTTTGAATAAAATTTCATTTAGTTTTAGTCATATTTTAGTCATCTGAAAAGTTTTAGTTTTTGTCTAGTTTAGTTGACTAAATATCATAAGATTTTAGTCGACTAAATCTACAGTTGATTTAGTCGACTAAAATGTATGTTGGCGGTGCATCGATGGCGTCGTAATGGCTGATTTTACAGTTGGTTGCATGCTGAAAATAACCGATCTACAAGCTCACAACGCGTCGCAGTGCAACGCATTGTGAGCTTGTAGATCTGCTATTTTCAGAGCGCAGCACCCGAGCGCAACCAAACATAAAATGATCTCTTCTCCACTAGTCATTTTAGTCTAGTTTTTATTTGTTGACGAAATTGTCAATATATTTAGTCTTAGTCATCGTAGCTACGTTTTATTTCGTCTTTATTTCTTTTTGTCAGTGAAAAAAGGTAGTCGACGAACATTTTTCGTCATAGTTTTAGTCAACGAAATCAACACTGGACACAGTCACACACTCTGTCCATCACCGGGATGAAGTCTAGTATCCACTGGTTCTCAACGTGAGGTCTGGGGACCCCCAGGGCTCCTTGAGGGGGGGTCCAGGGAGTCCCCAGCTAAATGATTAATATTGATAATTAGAAACCAAATGGATCCTATGGGTGTGTAACTCTGAGAGTGTACAAAATGGAACCAAATGGACCCTTTGTTTTTACGGTGTCATACATCACCAAATGCATGTTTCTCTTTCACCTCAGAGGCTTTCCAGCTCTTGACATGAATAACACCATTTTTGGAGAGTTACTGGAGACCTGAAGGGATTGATTACATTTACCTTTCAATGCGCAAAAATGCTTTAACCACTTGAAGTAGCATCCCTATTCAGGGGGACATTTGCCCAAAATAACAGATCTGCAATTTCACATTGCATTGCAACATTACACATTGTGAGCTTGTAGGCCGGCTATTATCGGTGAAGAGATTTGGTGTAGAGGAGAAAAAGAGCGGACCAAGTACATACTTAGTTGACCCAGGTCAACTAAGATTTTTTATTTTTTTTTTACTATAGAGAGGGTTTTAGTGGTTAAATTAGCAAGCAAAAAAAACACAGATAAACGTTCAGCTCAGCTATCAGTTTGCTGTCTCCCTGCAGCACAGATAATCACAGGCTGGTGTTCATATTCGCTTCTCATTTTGAGATTAAACATGAAACCTGTTTAGATTTTGCCGTCGATTGTTGAGCTGCTGGGCCCAGAGGTGCCTGGCTGCACAAACACTTACATAACAGTCACTGGCGAATGGAAACCTTGTATGTCCGAAACTGTTACTGTCACACTGTTACTGTTACTGTCACCCACTCCTGACCTAGGAGTGGGTGACCTAGGAGTGGGTGTGGGTGTGTCTGGATCTGGTGCCTGCCAGTGTGACCACCTGCATTCAATCACCTCCAATCATGCCCACAGTATTTAAGGCCCAGCCTCTCTGCAGACCCTTGCCAGATTGTCTTGTTTGCAAGCTCTCAAGCATTGTACTAAGGCCAAGTTTCTAAGGCAAGTTTTGCTGTTACTGATCTCTGTTTTGTCCCCTAGACTTCGTTTTTGCCCAGCCTCTGCCGGTACCTCTACCCTCGTTGACCCCCCCCCCCTGGATATCGACCCCCTGCTTCCCACTGTTTAGTCTTTGCCTGCCCCTTGCCTGGTTTGGAAGTTTTGGTGAATAAAACCTGTTTTCAGTGCCTTCTGTGTCTGCATTCTGAGACCTTCCATGTGTGCCTGAAAGTTAACGGTACTTTTCAAGAAATGAAAAAGTAACCTGTTTTCCAATGGATCCAAAGTAGTTATTATTTAGTCACAAGCCTTTGTTAATACTTTTCATTGTTTCAGTTTATAAAAAAATAGCAGATATACAAGCTCACAACGCATCATAGTGGGATGCATTGTGAGCTTGTAGATCTGTGCAATTTTTGCACATTTTTGTGCGACACTGTTGCACAAAGTAGAGCATTAATTTAGAAAACAAAAAAGTTGAATTACGGAGATACAAGGTTTCTAACCAACGATATACTGACAGGACTTGGACCATCGGTCCTAGTGATGTGCGGGTCAGGTTTTTTCATGACCCGCCCCGCCCCAACCCGCCACGGAACCCAACCCGCCTCAACCCGCCCCGCGAACCCATATATAAATCTATGGCTCAACCCGCCCCGCGACCCGCGGTGTGAATATATATATATATTATATAGCGCTCTTTTAAGTACCCAAAGTCCCTTTAAATGTCTACAGTAGCACAACATTGTCATGGGCTGAATAAACAAGCATGTTGTTCAAAATAGTTTTTTTTTTTTTTTTTTTGCGTGTGAGAGCGGCTGACCCGCTCACCCGTAGGGGCATAATTTCCTCTGAAATCCTGACTCGACCTACCCGCGCCGCGGGTTGACCCGCGGGTCCCGCGGGTTACGGGTCGACCCGCTCATCACTAATCGGTCCTGTACATTAGACGGTGTGGGAAGTCTGCACCTAGCTATTACCTTCCCTGCTACTTTAATCTATTGCTACCCGCTTTCCTGATGCAATCAACAGGCCACTTTGCCAGCACTGTTGAAGAAATTGTTGTCTCTTCACTTTAGAGCAGGCAATTTCTAAATGTTATTGTGAAAGCTATCCACAGGTCAACAAAGAGTCACGGATGGCTCCATGCCTTGCTCTTCTTTATCTTTGTGTACCTCCCATACCAACTATTATTCCAACACAATGGTGTCAGGATACATTTTTTGGGGTCCTCTACTCAAGCTCCAAGACAAATTTTAAGGTTTTCAAACAAGAAGAAATGAAAAATCACTATCTGCTTAAATCATCTAGTAACTAGATTCTAGTTGACTTAGGCAATCATGAGAAAATAACATTTTTTTTTGCCTAAGTCATGTTTATCTGCCTTTATTTATTTCTGCTGAACTCTCTCCTAACACTGCTGATTCACCCTGTGTTGTGGTGCGAATACCATAGACTTCTTTACTTTGCACTTAAAATGTATTTATTGCCTAGTATGCCTACACGTTTGACAATACTAAAATTAAGGGAAAAGGGAGGTGGAACAATATGTTGGCATGTCAATGTTCAAATCAAAATCTGAATGCAGGTGTCTCTGTCTGCCTAATAAGGGATGACAATGGTCACTGTCCTATTGTCCTGAAGTGCTGAAAACATTCCTTTTCTTTTTCCATAACTGTCCTCAACACCCTGCCATATTGCCTATGTTCTAAGAATGCTTGTTCCAAAAAACAGAAGCAGCTGTGTTAGGTGAGTAGAGTTAGGCAGAAATGTCAATGTGACCAATTACTTAGGCAATTATGCTATGAGGCTAACGATGTGTGACTGTATTTACCACGCCCTCGCCTCTCACTGCTTGACCGTTACACCTGACCGAGTTGTAGTGTCCATCGCTGTGAAGCCTAATACTTTAAATTCAAATTGAGCTTAACCTTCACACGGGCACTCTCAATTACCCGTTCTAACAACAGCCTGTGTATCCACAGACAGCATAAAAATTGTATAGGCTACACAATAAAATCCTCTGTGTTCATTTAACTCTGAGCGTTTACAAATGTAACCAAATGGACCCTTTTAAAGTTTACACTCTCAGAGTTACAGACATGTAAGATAATTTGGCGTAACATATATATCATTCTCAGAGTTACAAATGGATAGATTAACACTGAGGATTTTACTGTGTAGAACCACCGGTAGAACAGACTGTATGACTGTCTATTGATGCAGCTAAGGCCACAAAGAGTCCATGGACGTAGTAAAGATATCTATCTCCACTCCTTACCTAAAATCATACAGTGATTAAGAGTGCCTCTCGTTTGAGTGCTTTAATACGCGCCGTATGAACGGAAGCACACACAGTGAGCTAATTGGCTAGGTGAAAGGTGTGCTCCTACTGCGTATCAGTCAACAAAGCAGAACCAGCAGGGTGTGAAGAATACATTTTATATAAGCGTGCTCTTACGCTCTCTCTCTCTCTCCCTGTACTAGTTTAGACTGTTTATTCCCTGTGCAGAGGATTATAATAATAAAGAAAAACACTTTAACACTTTCTATGAAGCACGTGTCTGCATTATTGTTATTGCGTATTGTTATAAAGCAATATGAATATTTATGTTCGTAACTATAATTGTACAGCGTTATAAGCAGATTATAATGCTTTATAAAGATAGAAAGTGGTTCCGAATTTAGTTTAAAGCAGTGTAGCAGCAGTCAGCTATTTCAAATTAGGCTAATCCACAGACATGTTACTTGGAAGGCGAGAGAGACGGAAAGGGTAAATCAGAGATACAGTATGGGAGAGAGAAGAGAGGGGTTTCCAGGCTGTCCTAAGCTGAATTAGTAAATATAGCATCAAAATAAGTTTAACCACTTTAACCCGCTATGTACTGTACATACATATTTGAAAATAGACGATCTACAAGCTCTCAACGCGTTGCAATGCAATGTGTTGTGAGCTTATAGATCTGCTATAATATCAAAAAAATCATGAAATATTTGGACAAATTCTGAATATTTGTGTAACATTTTAAGAACACAAATCTTGTAATCGGGTCCCTGGCACAACATCTTTTCAGATGGGGGTCCGCGGCAAAATACATATTAATTGTAGGTCCTTGACATGAATAACTTTAAGAACCACTGCAGTAAAGGTTTTCTCAGTGAGCGACTGCTTCCCTGCCAGGAAGGAAGCAACCAAAGTAGTTCAAAGATGACAGTCAGTGGACCAAATGTAATTCCAGCCCCCCCCCCAACACACACACACACACACACACACACACACACACACACACTTGAGAGTGTCCCCAGTAGCTTAAAGATGACAGCCAGTGTACGAAATGTTCCAACCTTCTCTCTCTCCCTCTCCCTCCCTCCCTCCCTCCCTCCCTCCCTCCCTCTCCCTCTCTCTCTCTCTCTCTCTCTCTCTCTCTCTCTCTCTCTCTCTCTCTCTCTCTCTCTCTCTCTCTCTCTCTCTCTCTCTCTCTCTCTCTCTCTCCTCTCCCTCTCCCTCTCCCTCTCCCTCTCTCTCTCTCTCTCTCTCTCTCTCTCTCTCTCTCTCTCTCTCTCTCTCTCTCTCTCGGAGATGACAACCGGTGGGCCAAATGTAATTCCAGTCTCTCTCTCTCTCTCTCGCTGCCTGTCTGTCATCATCTATGATGTTGGGCAGGCCAGGGTGCCCTGCCTCTCTACACCAGGGTCAGCTTGAGAGGAAATTGTGTCATGCTGCATACAGGTCCACAGCGACAAGCTGAGCATGATGTGACCACCAGCATCAAATGCACCCATGCACATGCTGTGCCCCGTGGTCTTATTCAAGCAGGGCTCTCCAGTCTAGCACTGAACAGGACACATTCAGTCCCTGTCGGCAGTTTAACAAGAGAAGTGCATAAAGATAAACTGTGTGGAGAGAGCAGCTGTACAATTTGTCACTTAATCTTGCGTTTTTTGTGTTGGTATTATAAAGACTAAATTAATAATCACAATAATAATGCCTCAGATTTTTATAGCATTCTTCTAAGTACTCAAAGTTGCTTTACATGGGTAATAAAAGAGAAATAGACTTTATTAGGTAAGGGGGGGAAAAGGATACAAATAAATTGTGTCTATGTAAAAAACAGTAAAAGCAGGGGGGTTAGCTGTGGTAAAGTAAGTCTGAAAAGGTGGGATTTGAATCTCAGGCGGATACAAGGCAGCCGAGCTGATAATAAGAGTAAGGCATGTGAATCCAAGTTGGTCATAGGCTCCTCACAGCAATATTATCATAACATGTAACCTACACTATACTGTTTAGGAGATATACAGCAGAAGCCTATAACGACCCAGTAGCCGCCAATCCCCATGGATAAACTGATTGTACAACAGTATGCAAAGTGGACTTGAACTTCCGTTTCCGACTGGTGAGGCAGTTGAGCACTAATTTGTATCCCCCCGCCAATGACGTTCCGGTCTAATCTGTTTCCTTATCCACCGCTGTGTAGCTATATTGAATTTGGTGAATGCATAACATACATTGCCCCTGATTACTTGATAAGTCATACACACTGGGGTGGCGATCAAATGACATCACATGGCTCGTATACCTCCTGACATTTAGCAGCTCACACCGTGTCATTAATATCTCACAGCTTCGTCAGAGATCAGTATTAATACCCAAAGCCGTAGTTTAGGCTATATGAGTCCAAGACAAGTTTATTTCCTATGGCAGTGTTTGTGAATATCAGTAGCTGACAGGAAGACATAAACTTGGACCCAAGCTGTTCCCTAGCAACACATTTCCCTAGCTATTCATCATGCTCAAGAGTCATTTTCTGTTAAACACATCAATCCTCCGTGACATGTTCCACTGTGATACACTGTCTCGTGAAATTGTAAGATGCTTTTTTTTTATCTGATCATTTTGTTCATAATGTTGGTACCCGAACATTTATCATTTGTTATATTCTTCAACCTAATCCTACCTTTGTCCCCATTTTTAGAGGAATTGAAACATTAACCGGGGTATTTCAGTTTATTTGCGGTGTTAAACAAACTGAAACTTAAAGAAAACGGTACCCTGCTTGCTCTTTGACAACAGCTCAAAAGCTAAGCTATGTTTAGTTTAGTTTTTGTTGGGCCGCTGTGGTTTCACAAACTGAACTGACACTGAACATATATGGGGGAAAACTGACAAACTGAAACACAGTCGCTCTTTGTTCACTGATGTCCTTTTAAGAAAGAATAAGGCAGCTGTTGCGACCTGCATACTGGTGGTGTGTTCCAGTCCAAACCGCCCCTGATCAGTGACACAAGATGATAAGTGTCACCCATGTCACACTAGCACTCACATTGTCACAGCATGCCCTCCTCCTTTTCCCTAATCACTCTCTCTCCCTCTGGTTGTCACTCTGTATGGTGTGTGATGAGTGTGTGATGAGTGTGTGTGTGTGTGTGTGTATGTGTGTGTGTATGTGTATGTGTATGTGTGTGTGTGTGTGTGAGTGTGAGTGTGTGTGTGTGTGTGCGTGCGTGCGTGCGTGCGTGCGTGCGTGCGTGCGTGCGTGCGTGCGTGCGTGCGTGCGTGCGTGCGTGCGTGCGTGCGTGCGTGCGTGCGTCGTGAGTGTGTGTGTGTGTATGTGTGTGCGTGTTCCCTCTTTCGCTCTCTGGGTGAGATTAGAGGCTAATTGCTGTGTGAACTAATTATCTGGCAGCAACAGGCTCCACTCCTCTCTCTCTCATCATCTCCAATCACGTGAGCACATCTAATGTCCTGTGCTGATGCAGGTCCCCAGTGACTGTCTTGTCACATAGACTGTCTTGTCACATAGGCGCCTTGTAGCAGCCACACAGCTGCTATCATCTCCCTCCCTTCTATCTTGCTCCCTAGCTAAAACACCTCTCTCTCTCTCTCTCTCTCTCTCTCTCTCTCTCTCTCTCTCTCTCTCTCTCTCTCTCTCTCTCTCTCTCTCTCTCTCTCTCTCTCTCTCTCTCTCTCTCTCTCTGCCTCCCCCTTGCTTCCGTCAGGTATTTTTAGCCCCCTGTCTTCCTGCGAGGCGTGTTCAGTGCAGCTGAGGGTGAGTGTTGTTGCTGCCTCATCACTGCTCCAGATGAGAGAGACAGACAGACAGACAGACAGACAGACAGACAGACAGACAGACAGACAGACAGACAGACAGACAGACAGACAGACAGACAGACAGACAGACAGGGGGTCTGTCTTCAGGCTGCCTGAGCAGCGTGCCTAATTGGCCTAATGCTAATAATAGGCCTGTATCTGAATCAATTCAGCACAGCTTGTTTTGGAGACAACAGGAGCTGAGAGAAAACTCTACCAAAAAATAAGCAATATCCCCCAAGAGCCCACCAGTCACACTGATTGAGTCTGTTGTTTTCACTCAACCCTTTGAAGAGCGAGTTTTCTCATTAGTCTCATTAGAAAACTCTAAATCGTTAGAGCTGTATGCAACTATGCATGTGAAAGACAATCCTTTCGAAACGCAAGTGATCACTCAGAATGAATGAACAAATCCTTGCACTTGTTCTTGTTTGTTTTGAAATGACACCACCACAGAATCTTACAGTGCTTTGAATCAATACGATTTAGAAAATTAGCTGTTCACTCTTTATCTTTTGTGAAGATTAATAAATGTATTGGCATTATGTATTACCCATTTAGTAATGCTTTGTAACAATAATCATCATATATAAATATATGTAACACATTATAAAGCATTTAATAATTACTTATACGGTAGGCTACCTGACCTATCATAATATTTCATAATTGCTGGACATTCACACTATCTCGCCCCGAAACCCCCTCATCTGACGAATGGAGGATATTTATTCTACATTTAAACCCACACAAGTATCTTTATCTCAGCTCTGCCTATGCTCAGAAACACCGCACACACACACACACACACACACACACACACACACACACACACACACACACACACACACACACACACACACACACACACACACACACAATAATAATAATAATCAAAATCTACAAAGTAACTAGTAAATACATTTTTCAAATAATTGCAGTGGAGTAAAAGTATAATATTTGCCCTGCGGTGCACTGGACGTAAAAGTACTGAAAATTGTACAGCACTTGACTAAATGTACTTTACTTGACTTTAGTTACTTTACACCACTGGAGACTTGTGAGAGAAAAGCGTGGCTAGGGGAAGGAGTGCATGAAGGGCAGACAGGCAGTGGAAGGTACAGTGTATCGATTCACTTTGGAGTAGCTTTCCCTACCACTCAAATGAGCTTTACAAAGTAGTTCACATTCACCCATTCATACACACCGCAATAGCAGACACATTATGTGCTATAATGCATGTAATGTGCGACGGCAAAGCACCAACCCGCGTATCCCGAGGAGTTGTCTTGCTGAAGGACACACAGCCAGAAGGAGTCGGGGATCGAACTGGGAACCTTCCGGCTCAACAACATGCAGTTATATTTGTCAGTTGACAGAGGGTTCCAGCATTTATTCTAACTAGACTGGCGACCATTTAATTGGGCTACTCAGGAACCATGCAAAGTCGGGAACGACACAAGTTGGGAATGCGTGTCCCACCCAGTTATGTGATACCTGTTGTACCCATTGTCAGAGTACCCCATGTACCCATCTGACTGTCTGTGTCCCTTTTCTGCCCTTATATGGAGATCTCTGTATCTGTCTGTTAGTTACTGATGTCATCAGTATATGCCTCCATAGGGCATATACTTATATGCCCATATACAGTATGGGCATATTGGATGGATCGGCGGTTCTGGATAACCAGATCTCCATATAAGCCTATATATGGGCATAATATCGGTCGGATCGGCGGTTCTGGACAACCACCTATCCGACCGACTCGATGCCAGGCGCTGCATTCCCTTGCGGGTCTTATCTACTCGGCGAGTTTGAAGTTGATTGCTCAAGACGGTTCTCGAGATACGTGAACTACAGACACACTCACACGCACGCACGCAGCGGTTTCGTGCATGTGTAAGATAAGATTTATAAGAGGATGCTGGAATGCCACAATGGCCTTATTAAATCATTCATCCTCCATCAACCCAGTTCAGCTTGCCCCTTGCCTCCTCTCACTTCACTCTGTGCTTGAATGATGGCTTGTGTTTGGTCTTTTTATGCCCACTGGTCTCTGACAGCGGTACAACATGTCTTACTCTGGAGTGATGATGCTGTGAGTGAGAGGGCCCTGGGCTAAAGAGAGCAGCAAAAAATAAATCCACTCTTACATAACCAGCTCCAGTGTTGAATTTAGGAATGGACTGGACAGGCCTGCCATAGCCCAAGTGGAGAGAAAAAGCAGGTTCTGGCTAAAAGGCCTGTGTCCCATATATTTTCTGCTATATATTTTTGCTGCCAGGCAGAAACTTTGTATGTCCGAAAAGGGAAAAAAGAACCTGTGGTCCAATTGATCCAAGATAGATATTATTTTGTCACAAGGTTAAATATTAATAAAACCCACAGACAGACCTCGACCTGGCATCCCTATTTTGGGTATGACATTATACCTTTTGTTAAAAAAAAGTAATTAAAATAGCAGAATTAGCCAATCTACAAGCTCACAACACGTCGCAAAATAGGGTATTAATTGAAGAAAAATGAAATAAAATATGAAATATAGAGATACAAGGTTTCTGTCCAACAGTAGCAATATAATACATACAGTGCTCCATTTTATTTTTTCCATTTTAGATTTTAAAAGTGGTAGGTAAGAGGCTAATTTGAATAATACATGGATAACTGAAATGCCATTTCAGAACTGTCTCATGCCCATGGAAAGACAAGCTCAGGCAGATGAATATGCTTATGTGCAGGTATAGTTTTAACAGACAGACTACTAGGAAATTGGGTTTTAGAGAAGCTTTTCTGGTCTTATACTTTAGTACCCAGACCTTTTCTCCTGTTTTATACAGGAGAAAGCCGTTCCCGAGCCATGTGGCCCATAGGTCAGGAGCCCATCTCCTGTTCCCATAGAGTGAGGCATCTTGAAGTACACCAGCTGGACATGAAACTAGTATGTCGCAGGGACACACCCCCAACCCAACCCTTGATACTGAGTGCCAAACAGCCATGTATTTTTATAGTCTTTGATATGATTCAGCCAAGAATTTAACCCTGACCTCCCAGTCTCAGGGCAGACACTCTAAACTCAAGGCCACTGAGCTTCTGTAAAAATCCTGAAATTATTATTACAGTTGTCTATAGAAAAAGTGCTAGACTGGCACAGGATTGTAAACAATGACTGCTGTAGGCTGCTGGCTGCTTCTGCAGGTTTCAATGTGAAATTCACTTAATATGAATGTCACCCTGACCCCTGAGGCCACAATGCATCGCAAATTGAGTTTCAAGGGCTACTGAAATTAATTTCATTCTTCTTCCAAGGAGAATATAATTGTCTTATCACGATCGTGTCATCCCCCTGTAATAGATGTCAAAATTACAGGCTGCCAAAGATGAAGTTTAGATTTAGATGCATTCATTGAAATACTTTTGTTATTTCTTTCACTTTTAGAAGAAGGCCGATGCACACCAGGTTGGTGACAGGTGCGTAGGACAAAGGTGCCAATGTTCAAAAGGGGATCTCTGATCATCAAACCAAAGAAAGAGGTCCTTCATCATGAAGGTCGACCGAAACGTCGACCTAAATAAAGAGCAACATTTTTGCAAGTTTCAGACAGTGTGCGGGACCTCTTTCTTTGGTTTGATTATCAGAGATCCCCTTTTGTTCTTTCTTTCACGAATTCCTCTTGACTAAGGTGGTAAATGGTAAATGGCGCATTTATATAGCGCTTTTATCCAAGGCGCTGTACATAGATTGTGCATTACATTCACCCATTCACACACACATGGCGGAGGAAACCATGCAAGGCACCAACCTGCTCATCGGGAGCAATTAGGGGTTCAGCGTCTTGCTCAAGGACACTTCGACACTAACTCTGGGGGAGCCCGGGATCGTACTGGGAACCTTCCGGTTCCCATCCGGCCACTCTATCCCTGAGCCACTGCCGCCCTGAGTCACTGCCGTGGTAATTCATGCACCCTTGAATGTCAATCAGTAATTATCCTGGTCATGACTGTTCCCTAATCTATGGCTCTTTCCTGCACCATCACACTTAAAAAACACTTTAAGCTAGGTCCTAATTATTTTTTATATTTTTACCAATAAGTTCTCTCAACATATTGTACTAAATAGTCTATATTTCTACAGCGCCTTTATCCAAAGCACTACATTCACACAACGACAGCAGAGGTAACGAAAGGCACTAATCTGCTCACTTGGAGCAGTGCCTTGCTCAAGGACACTGCCACAATGCCAGAAGGAGCTGCGCATTGAACTGATTATGTTAATAACAGGTTCCAGGCTGCTATTGCTTCTTGGGGAGTTGTGGGGAATATGCAAGAGCTGTGTCTGGAGTTGACAGTGGGGCAGTGAAAGCATCATTAGAGAGGGGCAACAGATGCTGTCTTCAGCGCCTAGGGAGCTTCTGTTTAAGAGCTGTTAATGGGCTTTCTGATGGCTTGAGTAAGTGGAAAAGTGTTGGATTGATAGTTATATGTCAGCTTTTTATGGAGTGTCAGTCTCTGTGGCAGCATGTTCCTGAGTGTATGGATGTACACAATAACATCCTGAGTGTTAATTTAACTCTGAGCATGCAAATGTAACTAAAGCGGCACGTAAGGGTCCGTTGGGTAACATTTGCACAATGGATACTTGAACACTCAGCTCTCTCACTATGAGTTTCAAGAGACATTCCTTCCTGTGTGAGCGGAACAGACAAACCCTGAATCTTTCATGTTCTTCACAATGACGTTATCTCCATTTCAAGGCTGCTCCCCAGCTCCAGAGATATTGCATTGGGGGTAACAAAAAACCCTACAATTATTCTCTTGTTACCACTGATTCCAATAGCTTCTTATGTATCAACTGACAATGACAAAACCTTCCTGTGTTGGTGACTACAAGGATGTCTGTCAGAGATTATGTGGCCATGATGTAATTAAAGACTATCCTCTTCATCACTTACCATTTCTATCTTTGTACTACTTTGAATGCACGTGGCTTTTACACAGAATTACATTTTCATGTCAAGGACCCCCAAACTGATACATATTAGGCCGTTTGAAAATATGTTGTGCCAGGGACCCCCATACGAGACGATCTCTTAGATTAGATTCGATTTATTACAGAATTCTACAACTGTCTATCTAGGCGAGGAGATAATTTATGATCTGAATAGTCATGCATTATCTGATTGGGCTATCTTATAGCCAAATAAATAATAGTGAAATTAAGCTGTTCCTAATTTTTCTGGGGGCCCCATGGAACTCCCTCAAGGACCCCTGGGGGTCCCCCAACCCCACTTTGAGAACCACTGCTTTAGAGAACTGATACCACCAGGCCTTCATGCATTATTTTCGTTTTAACTCAACACCAGCACACAAAACAAAACCCACAGACACAGCCAACCAGCTGGCAATGTACAGATAACGATCTCATGAGTCAAATGTCCAAATAAGCTCATATCATGATCTTATCTGCCAGGGAGCTCATGGGAAAATAATTCAAAGTAAACACCAGCCTGCCAAAACACTGTAGCAAGCAATGCAATAACATTTTGAGGGCCATTCTCTCACTCACCAGGTCTTTGGAGCAGGTGCCCAGTCTCTTGAGCCCATCCAGGGGCAGAAGGTCAGCCGAGTCCTTGTGTGTGAACTGGGTGGCCTGCTTCAGACGCCGCTGCTGATGCTGGAGGGCTTTGTCACGGATGACTAGCTCACCTTTCTTAGATTCACTCATGGTCTTGAGTCTGTTTTACACTGCTTCACACAGAAGCAAACACGGAGGAGCCTAGAGCAGCACCGTCAGCCTGTGGCAGACTAAACGGTACAGCTATACAGCTGAAGCAGAGCCGATAACTTGCGTGTGATCTTGATTTTAGGAAGAAGACAGAGCCAGACTGGGTTGCTGTGCAGCCAAGAAGTCCAAAAGCAGAAGTGATGAACCTTGGAGGCAGAGAGCACCAGTAGAAGTACTACAGGTCCTCTCGTAGGTCAATAATCAACTGATTGGTCCTCTTACACCTTGTTGTGTCCTGTCCTTGAAGGTTGTTCTGCTCTGCTAGTCCTTGGCATGTAATTTCATAAGCTAGATTGCAGGAGCCTATCGTCCAGTCCTCATTTTGTTCAGTGATGTTCCTCTTATGTAGACAGAATGTGAGGTTCAGCCAGGGCTCTGCTCTGAGCAACTGACTGGGGCTTGTGATGGTGTGTGTGCACTGTGCATGTGTTTCTCCCCTCCCCTTAGTGTAGCCTGCCCTTGGATCTCTCTCTCTCTCTCTCTCTCTCTCTCTCTCTCTCTCACATCATTGGTCTCAGGAGGAGTATACCCTCCCCTTCCCTTGAGCCCTCTTTCCATCACAATCAACGCACAAACACACACACACACACACACACACACACACACACACACACACACACACACACACACACACACACACACACACACACACACCTCACAATGCAGCAGATATCGCCCACATTTGTCTGGTGAATGCTCCACAGAGAGGAAACACAAAAGCATAGGAATTAGTGCCAGGCTGCCAGCCTATATTAACCATTCGTACCCCAAACCTGACATTCTCTAGCATATACTCTGTCATTGTTTCTGTGCATCAAGGATGACACGTAGAAACCCACCACTGCTTAAACAGTTTTGTTTCGGTTATTGAGGTGGATTCATAGTTTATTTATAGCAACACTGAAACTGCCTCCAAATCTGTATAGTGAGTGACATAACTTGCCTAGTTACCTTATGCACGCACTGCCCTTGCATCTGGCCCCATACCACACACTCCTGGCGTCCCTATTTTGGGCATGTCATTACAGGCTAAGAAATAATGTCAAAAAAATTATATCTGCAAGTTAACAAGTTGTGAGATTGTAGAACGGCTAGTTTCGCTATGCGACACCTTCATACAACAACGTATAGAATAGGGCTTAAGTTGTTACAGACATGTCGCAAATTGGCACCTAAATCTGGTCCAGCAGACTTGTCATTAAATGGGGCTCAGCAGCAGGAGCTGTCACTCTATCCTGATCCTTCAGTCAATACTATTTACTCTGTTGGTCCCTTGGGCATTTCAGAGGAAGGTGTGTGAAGGTTGCACTGCACACATTGACACATATCAATCTGAGCTAATGATGGCATGCAGTGATCCACTGCCTATCCTCTGGGACCCCCATGAATTAAACAACATTTACAGAAAACAATATTTGAAACTATATGCTGATGTTTTGTATATATCACCTTCCCATTAAGGAGGGAGCCTGTGAAGGTGAAGTGGAAATCACTTTTATAAGCATGTACTGCCCCCTTCTGGTTACATCTTCATTACATTTTCCCACAACAAATGTGCAAATCTGTGTGAGTTAGTAGGTGAGTTTACTTTTCACTGAAGTCACATTCCTACATGCTTTGGTTCGAATATGAATAAAAGCACAATGTTTTCATGGGGACATTCTATATAGCTGTTCAGCAGGTTAAATTAGGTCCTGAAACTCATTGTTTTGGGTTACCAACATAAAAAAATAGGTCTCTGAATTTACGCAACCCTCTGCTTCAGTGCCATATTAAACTAATCTCCTGCGACCATGACCTGTTCTACATGAACATCCTGTACATAGACCCTGAACACTGGGAATACACACTTGATCCCAGCTCTGGACAGAGAACAAGACCAGGACCTTCACTTCAGAACATCCCCACAGCAGTTAACATGAGAAGCAGCAAGCGCTCCCAGGGGATTCTACAGAGAGCCAGAATGGTTGGTGTGTGACAGACCAGTGCCTAGCTTTGCTGGGAAGGAATGGGGCGCAGTGATGTAGACAGTGGTGGAAAAAGTACTCAATTTGTTTTACTTAAGTAAAAGTATCAATACCAGAATGCTAGGAGCATACAGCACATCACATACAGACACACAGCATGAACTGTTTTGCTTAGGTTTAAGCTATCAGCAATTACCACAGCATCTCATTAAATCGGTGTATTTTTGCACAATTCATGTGACCGTGAAATGTAATTTCACAACCCCATCCGTGAGGAAATGGATCACCTCAATATTTTCTATTATTTTGCCAATTATTGCCAAGAAAAACCAGACTGCAAAGAGAGGCTCCCTGAAATATATATTTTATTGTCATTTCCAAGGCGTTTCAGAACAAGCAAATAACGCAGAGACAAACTGAAATCTTATTAACAAAAAAATATAACGGTATGCATCTCATCTGTACAGGGAATTGCATTAGTAAATGCTGTCTTTAAGGGCTTGTAAGTTATCTCAAACCCAACTTGTTTGCACACCTTTAGTGAAGTAGTACCTTAATGAAAATCCTAATTCAGCAGTGAAAACCCACAGGAAGGACACAGCAGTTTTGGTCAGGTGCTGGCTATTTAGTACAGTCTTGCCTTTTTTTTTTTGTCTTGAATTTTGTATAAAATCCCTAACTCTGGGCTGGAGAAGGCACATGTACATTATCCATTTCATGGAACTGTGCTTTAGCTTTGCTTAGAGTACATTTTTAAAATAAGACTTTCTAAGTGTAAACCATATTCATCCTAGTTATTTCACATCTCAACTCTCATAAAACTGGCAGTGTACAACCAAAGCCATGTTTTCATCTAGATCTGCCATTGTCCACATTCACACGGTGGCCATTTTGCTCTCACGTCATACTTATGTATGACATTAATGGCCGCTGTGGGAATATGGTCAATTATATATACAGTTGACATGAAATCTGTTGATTTTCTCAGACATTTGCAGTAGCCTTTAAGGTTTGTAGTGAATTAACGGTTAAACAGTGTAGATCCCATGTTTGCAGTGTAAACATCAGGAATGTAATGTGTCCTACTGTATAGATTTTGAGAGCATGCTGATAGGACACTATGACTTTGGTGATTTGATGTTTTCTTTTCTTGGTTTCGATTGCGTGTATAGCAGTATATGGTAACTATTTTCACCGCATATTGTGTTTCTCTAGGCACAGAGGTCGCAAGTCCTTCAGCCTGGCAACCAGATATTGTTTTCGCTGCTCCTATTTACTGCCACAAAGCCCAGCCTCTGCAAGAATAAACCACACATTGGCTGTTCATTCATGCTCCGTTTGCTGTGCCAACTCCCTCAAGGGCAAATCATACAGTACTTGCCACATCTGCATAGCCACGAGGGTCCGCTAGTGTCATATGACGTAAATTTCGTCACCAGCTCATGTCGTTTGCGTGCATCCCAGATTTTATGACCGCACATACTTTATGCACGGTCAAACAAGTACGCTGACTGCGTTCCAGTGTTTGAGGTTGAGTGAGGAGATCTGCTATATTATATCTCTTACATCTCAGCGGCTATATTATGAACATAAAGGACTTGAACTTGAAGGTCTTCAGAGGATAACAGGAATGCACAGAAATGATTCCAGATAGATTGCGGTAAAACTATCTACTGTCCAATAGGACAGCTGTCTGGAAGGTTATTATAGTGTGCCTTGTATTCAGTGCAGCCCATGTTGCTCTGGCACGTGTGCACGTCTGCAGACATCAAATTGTAGTATAATCACATCCACATTGCATCCGCTGTCTGCAGACCATCGCAGCTACACGGATCCGGCAAGCATAATCACGCCTTTTATTGTCCAATCAAATCCCGTTTCTTATCCCTCTCCCCCTCCAGTCATAGGATGTTTGGGAGGTAAAGGGAGCAGAGGAGCATATTATGGCCCAGCGCCGGGAAACGTCTGAAGGCCTCCCAGGCGTCAGAGAAGATGTTGTACTTGAGGAAGACCCTGTGCTCCAGGCTGGTGGGCAGGCTGACGTCGCGGCTCATGATGTAAATGCCGTCGTTGTGCAGCGTGCACGTCAGGTTCAGGCCCGACTTGGACGTGTTCTCCTTCAGCTGGAGCCACTCCCCCGTGGCGACGTTGTACGACTGCACCGTCAGCATGTCCTCGGTCTGGCTGGGCCGCCGCCGGCCCGGCTCCAGTTCGTGGGTGTAGCCCCCCACCAGGTAGATGGTGTCCTCCACCGAGAGCATCTGCTGCTTGCGCACGTGTGCCGAGCAGGAGCGGAAAACCGTCCAGGCGTCCGAGGTGGGGCAGTAGCGCAGGACGCTTGTGTTCCTGTCTGTCAGAGGCACAGAATGGCACGTAAGAGTAAATACAGTGACCTGCAAGGACTGACAGGAATTTCTGCATTCATCTGTGTAAATTATTATTTTGAGCCGTTATGAATAGCTTTTGATTTTTCAAAGTGCGGCCTGGGGACCATTGGGGGTCCTTGAGAAAGTTACAACTACACTACAATTGAAATCACTTGAAATTATTACATTTACATATATTACTACAGCAACAACACATTTCACTATGAAACTATTTCCAATGCGCAACGCATGATGTATAAAATGTATACTTTAAACCAAAACAGAGTACCTAGGAGACCATCATTTGAAATGCGGGTCCATGGCCTAAAGAAAGTAAATGTGGGGGTTTGTGAAATGAAATGATACAGAAAAGGATAAAAGCAATCCTGAAAATCCTAGTGTCATACGATTACCACACTGCGTCCCAAAAGAGAATAGTAATTATGTTTTTAATACAATATAATGGTTACTGTGACAAGAGACTGAAATTATCTTGCCAAACGGAACGTTTACATATACATACCTCTTGCAGTGTATCCACCCATGACATAAATCATGCCCTGGCACTCGCAGGCAGAAAACTCTGCCAGGGGGTCCGGCATGGAAGAGACACAGGTCCACCAGTCTTGTTCTGGGCTGTAGCACTCCACTGTGCCCAGACACTGCCCTCCCACAGCATACAGCTTCCCTCGTACTGCAAGCAGTTTGAAGTTGGACCTAATGGAGTAAATACCGCAAGCAAATTAGGCTGACATAATATGACAGTGATGAACCACTGACACCCTTACACACTATTATAGTCTGGGTGTATTGTCTTGTGCAGGGATATGTACAGGTCATGTCTGACCTCTTCTGGTTGAGGGGGGCAATGTGGTTCCATTCGTTTCTACAGGGATTATAGCAGTGTGCTGCAGAGATCTCCTGGCTTGTCATCCGGTACCCGCCAACAATGAACAAGTAGTTGTCCAGGACAGCCGAGCCATATCCTCGAACATTGATCATATCCTGTGGCAGGTTGTTGGCGAGCGGCTTCCAGCGCTGCTCCATCTCTCCATACCTCAGCATGGACCAGGGCTCATCCTGATCAGGCACCTCCAGCGACAGACATGTGAAGTCTCCAATAGCCACCAGAGTAGCTGTGCCTTTCATGCGCATCTCCCGCACTTGGTCCCGCAGGACGAAGGGTAAGCTGTGGAACTCTGGCCGCCTCAGCATCGGGTGGTAGTAGCAGCTCATGTATTTGAGACAAGAATTCCGCAGGTCGTGCGTTCCGTACACTTCAGAGAGGCTGTAGAGTTCCACACAGTTCTCCTGTCGGATCTCAGAGTTGAGGAGCTTGAGGATGGAGGTGACTTGTAAAAACGAGGCGGTCTCAATCAGGTCCTCGAGCGTCTCATTGACAACCTGCACCTTGGACGTGTTTATAAACTCCAGAACTAGCTCCAGTCCCGGGACGCTGAGTCCCTGCAGCTGCACGGAGTCCTCCGTGGACTCTCTCATCCCAGAGCTGTACAGTGCACGGAAGTAGTCGCTCTTCTCGATCAGCTTCCTCTTGTTCACCTCGTAGGTTTTGTCATCCATTACGATTGCAATGGTCTGGTCGGATGACATGTTTACGAGCTAATGATTGCTTTCAGGCTGTGAACTTATAGCTTACCACGATTTCACTTTGCTTGCTTCCAAACTTATAGCTTTACACGACTTCACTTTGCTTGCTTCCAAATATAGCTTACACAATAACTTTGCTCGTTTCCAAACGTATAGCTTTACACAATTTCACTTTGCTTGCTTCCAAACGAATAGCTTTACACAATGTCACCTGGCTTGCTTCCAAACGTATAGCTTTGCATGATTTCACCTTGCTTGCTTGCTTGCTTCCAAACTTATAGCTTTACACGATTTCACCTTGCTTGCTTGCTTCCAACCCTTCTTCGCAAGCACTTGTCTGGAATCATCAGTTTACATTTTAACGGAGGTTGGTCCAAGAGGCACCCGGACAGGCCTATATATGGTGATGATGTTCAGCCCATATGGGTCTGAAAGGGACAAGCTAGCTACCGAAGCTAATAGCTAAGCTGTCCAAATAAACCACTTATCTCTGATTAACATCCCTCAGTCGTTCAACACAAGGTCATTACATGAGCTAAGAATGTCGGGTGAGTAGTGTTGGTTATTGCCGACACTGGTCGCTGCGGTTCCGTGTCATTGTGTGAGTTGTTTTTAAAGTAATTTAGTGAGTACATTCTGTACGGAGCTGTCAGATGTTAACTGTTTTGATTCTGTCACACACGTCACTTCCGGTCTTTATACTCGTGGAGTGTTGTCCTGTTGGCGCCATCTCGCGGTACAAAGACGACAGCTCATTTAACTTCATCCATCATCATGACCATCTTGGATGATCTTCAAAATAGTGTTTGCATTTGTTTTCTTTTTGGCCTGTGCATCTACATAAATGTTTACATTTCAAATATAAAGTACTCGCTTCATGGCCAAGGATGTTAAAATTATGTACGGGTCCTAAAAAATACTTGTATCTCTCGTATAGTTCAATAAAAAGCATTTTAATCCGATTGGTGGCTATTTTCTCATAGAATTATAAGGTATCAGAGTGCAATACACCTCCCAACCGATAGGGTTACGTAGTTGAAAGCATTCTGAAAGAAATACGGAGAAAATTGCCACCAATCGGATTAAAATGCTTTTTATTTAACTATACGGAAGACACGGGTATTTTTGAGAGCCCGTAGATAATTGTAACATCCATGGCCATGGGATAAGCACTTTATATTTTAAATCAAAACGTTTATGTAGATGTACAAGCCAAAAAGAAAGAAAGTGCAAACACTATTTTGAAGATAATCCATGCTTCATGGATATACCGTATGACAGCCTGGTATCTATGCATTAATTCTGTCTCCGCTGCAAGAACCAGTTTGGCCGCCTCTTTAAGGTGACATAGGCTACAGCTACCATGTGTCTTTAGTGTGTGTCAGCAGGTTAAATAAGTGAACCAACCAATGCACAGAAGACATAGACATTTTAGGCCTACTGTACATTTTCACTGATGGTGCAGCAGGGTTTGTATGGGGGGAGTTGATAGGCTGTTCAAACAAAAGTATTGGGTATTATTATTAGACCACCATAGGGCTAATAGGCTATACCATTTTTATTTCTATAGGCCTACGCCGTAGCTTTAATTGCCTGGCTACTGTTACATGCCGTTTTCTCTTATCTAAAAAGTGTAATCTCTAAATGTGGACTGACTTGCACCCTATAATAATCAATCCGTGGGGTTTTCTAATGAAATATTTTTTGAAGCATTTTATTTTTCTACTTTGTACATATAGCCTATGGTGTTTTCTATTTGTTAGTGATATTGTTGTATTTTGGTGTTTATTTTTATGCTATGTTGATGAATTGAATACATAGGACCACAATGGAAACGAGTCCCCAGGACTTTTTTTGTGTTATCCTTAGCTCAAATGTTTGACTACCGCATCATGCTGTTTACATTTCTGTCTAATAAAGTATTCTATCAATCAATCAATCAATTTATTCTCAACGTGGGGTCCGGGGGTCCCCAGGGGGTCCAGAGATCCCCAGGGGGTCCTTGAGCAAAATGATTGATTAGAACAAAATCGACCCTTACGCGGGTCTATAACTCCGAGAGTGTTGGCTACAAATGGAACCAGTGGGAAAAGTAGCCTACTCAAATGTTTTACTTAAGTAAAAGTATCAATACTACAAGGTAGAAATACTCTGTTCCCCAGTAAAAGTCCATAATTAAAAATGTAGCCTACTTGAGTAAAAGTACAAAAGTATTGGTATCAAAATGTACTTAAAGTACCAAAAGTAGAAAGTAGGCCTACTCATAATTTATGCAGAATGTCCCATTCACAAGTTTTCAAATGTATAAATGTATAAAAATCTTTTGAAATTTTGAAAATAGCTCACAATGCATGGCATCCTAAGGCATTGTGAGCTTGTAGATGGGCTATTTTCAAATAGCCAAAATGTATATAGGGCTGAAGTGTTTATTGTATGTTTTGTAATAATAATACACATCTACAAAGTAACTAGTATAAACTAAAGTTTTCAAATAATTATAATGGAGTACAAGCACAATATTTGCCTCCGAGATGTAGTGGAGTTGAGGTAAAAGTAGCCTACTGAAAATTGGAAATAGGCCTACTCCAATAATAAAGTAAAGAATACCTAAATTGCACTTAAGTACAGTACTTGAGTAAATGTACTTAGTTACTTTACACCACTGCCCTTACGAGCCCCGTTGCTTCCATTTGCACACCCTCTGAGTTAAATTAACAGTATTTAATAATACTAAGGATTTTACTGTGTAGTTTGATGACGTCAGTTGCGTGCATCATCTGAGCGCTTGTGGTGTGTGTGTGTGTGTGTGTGTGTGTGTGTGTGTGTGTGTGTGTGGGGGTGGAGAGAGGATCCATGACAGGGACACAGCAGCCTATAGATATAACCAAAATGCACTGCAAGCCTTTTGATGCTTCTGAACATTGAGAGGTTATCCGTTACAACAGGGTGAGGATGATGCTGGACCAGCTGCTCGGGTTCTGCTCTGTCCATCATGGTTTCCTCTTCATCCTCTCCGTTCACTGTTCTCTGTCAGCAGAAAGAGACCTGCGGCCGTGCACAGAGGTGAGTGCGCGACACGCGACATAATAGCCTACACTGTTTATTATTAAAAAACGCAATTGTATTTCCGTTGTCAAAAGTGATAATAATTCCAAATCACCGTTGAATATGGTTGTCTACACAAGACGATGGCCAAATTCTGGGAACGCCACAAGTGTAAATGCCATGTCAGTAGCGATCAGGCTGTACCGTCTGTGAATGGATGATTCACTTGTCTTTTCTTCTGTCTAGCTTAAAAACGAAACATTTTGACAAAACATTTCATTGGCTCCATGATAATAATATATGATGACGCTGTAGCTGTGTACACTGAGCAGCTCTTCTGCTGCTGCTAGATGTGTAGCTCTGGTCCAGAGCGTTAGTGAGTTAGGAGCGGCAGGTGCTATTCCATGGACTGACAATTCCACTATACTGTGCGAGGTCTCTCCAACTTTAGTAAAATAAATAAATAAAGGAAACGATTTCGCTACTCACTGAAACAAAGAACATTTTGTGTTGATGAAAGTCTATTCTCCAGGGTGGAAAGCCTCTCAGCAACCCACCTTCTCTGTATAATACACTTTTTGGGCAGAAAATGTATTATGTCCGGCATACGGACATTATTTGCATTACTCACCTGCGCCTTCTACAGATTTGGTCTATATAAATTACCATTGACCAGATCTGTAGAGGGCGCAGGTGAGTAATGCAAATAATTTCCATCTGGCGGACATATTTTATTTTCTGCCCAAAAAGTGTATTATACAGAGAAGGTGGGGTCCTGAGAGGCTTCCCACCCTGGAGAATAGACTTTCAACAACACAAAACAGCCTTTGTTGCAGTGAGTAACGAAATATTTTCTTTATTTTTTACTAAAGTTGGAGACCTCGCACAGTAGTGGAAATTTCAGTCCATGGGAATAGCACCCGCTGCGAACAGAGAGAACTCACTAACGCTCTGGACCAGGGCTACTAGATGTGCAGCCTCCTGCCGACCAGCAAGGGATACTATTACCGCTGAGTAAAGAGAAAACACACAAATAGAGACAGCCTGTTCCTCTCTTTACCGTCCACAGGACTGGCTATTGTTCCACCAGATACTCAACGAGGAAAGAAAACAAGCTCACTGTTTAGTGTAACCGTGGGAAATGATTGTGCATATCCCTATTACAAGCCTTGAATCACCCTGAAATTAGTTCACCACACTGTTAAAACCTGAGTGTCAACCCTGGGAGTGTATGGACTGAAATGGTCTGAATGTGTGATATTCAGCCAGACAGCCTGTGTGTGTGAGTGGCTGTGGCACTGAACCTCTCCTCTTGTCCCCTTCTCTCATCAGTATCCATGGTGACTGATGTGATTCGCCTGATAGAAGGGTACACAACACATTAACCTTTGTGCTCTTATCTAACTCCAATTCCCCTGCATCGCATTCACCGTTTATCCACTGTCAAGATATTAGCACAGATGTTAGGGCTGGGCGACATGACATGACAAATCAATATATCGATTATGATTAATGAACACATTTTGTTTTTATTCTCGGTATTCTCGGTTATTCGATTAACGTACATGAACATAATGAAGTCGGTTATTGGTTCTAAATGTGGGTTTCGATACATTTTTGGTTAATTGCGCAGCCCTAGATATCAGGTGTCACAGAGGCAGAGAGAAAGGGAGAGAGAGAGGGAGAAAGAGAGGGAGAGGGAGAGAGAGAGCAGGTGCAAGTGCAAGTGCCTTGCACACTTGAATTAGCTGTGGTACCCATTAGGGTAATGAACAATGCTTAGTATAGTTGCTTAGTATAGTTAGTAGAATAGGTGATTAACAACACAAAAGAAACTAGACACACACACACACACACACACACACACACACACGCACACACACGCACGCACGCACGCACGCACGCACGCACGCACGCACGCACGCACGCACGCACGCACGCGCACACACACACACACACACACACACACACACACACACACACACACACACACACACACACACACACACACACACACACAGGATCAGTGGAGCATGGCTTTGGACACAAGTCAAGCATTAAGTATACATAGTGGACAGAAGTGAGAATCTCTTATATCTTGATCCTCCAAATACACAAACCACCAATATGACTAGATATTCTTTCTTTTGCATTGCTAACCAACTCTCTCCAGCTATGTACAATTGGACAATAGGACATTATATTTCAATAGAAGACTATGCTTTTACAGTTATCAGTGTCCTATTACCATTATACCAATAGTAAATATGTTTCCCAGTCATTTGTAAGGACTGATGCAAGCAGGTTTACGCAAAGTCAGTTTCAAATAATGAGTATGCTAAAATATTGAAGTGCATTATTACAGAATGTTCAATCCTTGCAGTGGCATTGTTAATTGGTCAATTAACATTGGTCAATTAACAATGGTGGTTCTGGATAGGTGGTTCTTAGAATGATTGAGCAGGAAGGCAGCCCTCAAGAAGAAGCGGTTGAGACAGCAGGTTATAGTGGTCTTAATGGACCATGACTGTTTTAATGAGGAATTTGTTTTTTTGGAGCCGGTACAAATGGTTGTCGGTTTGGGTAAGAACCTCCCCCCACGGCATATTGATTTATTGATTGAATACTTTATTAGCAGTTTGCAAAAAAAAAGCACAGGAAAGTGCAGTTCAATACAAGGTCTGCTAAGAGGATTTTAAACCCAAGAAAGCCTATGGCTTGTTTCCATTGGGGTCCTTTGTACTCAATTCACTGAAACATTTAATGACAGACAAATATACAAAACTATGCAAAACATCATATAAACAGTTAGAAATCAAATAGAAAAATATGTACAGTAAATGTTCAAATTGTAGCCACCGTTAAGTGCTCCTTTAGAGTGGTTTTGAAGGAGAGTAGGGATTTACACTCCTTTACGACTGTTGGTAGGGCGTTCCACGTTTTTGTGGCATAACAGGAGAACGAATTTAACCTCTTGTTTGAGCCAAATCTGGATTGAACGTGATTAGTGGCGCTCCCTCAGGTGTTGTGATTGTGGACTTCATTGACCTTTAGGAAGTAGTTTGACAGGTACATGGGTGTCTTTGTGGAAGACATGGAAGGGTGACATGAAGGGTGGCATGAACTAAAGCAGTGTAATCTATCTTTGTGCCAGTCAATTTCTTCATTGGCTAGCATTACACATGGCATTCCATTTTGTCATCATCGCGCCACAGATAATTGTGTGCCTTGGACGGGGATATAGTTATTGATATAACTTTGCTTTGGGGTGTGTGCGTGTGTGTGTGTGTGTGTGTGTGTGTGTGTGTGTGTGTGTGTGTGTGTGTGTGTGTGTGTGTGTGTGTGTGTGTGTGTGTGTGTGTGTGTGTGTGTGTGTGTGTGTGTGTGTGTGTGTGTGTGTGTGTGTGTGTGTGTGTGTGTGTGTGTGTGTGTAGACAGACTACTACTATGAATACACAGAGTGTGACAGCACAGGGTCTCGTTGGAGAGTGGCCATCCCTCACAGTAAGGGCTCCTGTTCCGGCCTACCCCCACCTATCAGAGGAACAGACTGCTGTAAGTAGTGTGTGTGTGTGTGTGTGTGTGTGTGTGTGTGTGTGTGTGTGTGTGTGTGTGTGTGTGTGTGTGTGTGTGTGTGTGTGTGTGTGTGTGTGTGTGTGTGTGTGTGTGTGTGTGTGTGTGTGTGTGTGTGTGTGTGTGTGTGCGTGATTGCATGAATGAATGAATGATTGAGCCCATATACAATTGCTTGTGCATTTGTGTGTGAAACCGTGTTTACGCAATCCTCTTTTCTCCACCTGCATGCTTGTTAGCGTTCTCATGTGCAGCGGGCGAGTTCCTAGAGATGTCCACACAGCAATGCACTTCTTGTGCGGCCGGCTCCTATTCGCTGGGGAGCGGTGTTCGTTTTGACCAGTGGGACACCATCCCGGCGGGTTTCACCAGCCTGACCAGCTACATGGACCCAGGACCTTACGGTGAAGACAGCCAGGCCTGTAATAGGTAGGCACTAGGCAGTGACACACGCACGCACACACGCACGGACACACGGACACACTTACACACACACACACACACGCAAATAAAATCTATTTGAGTCACATTTTGCCCTTAGTGAGAAGGTCATGAGAATCTTCTTTCTTTTGTTTTAGTTTTTCTGCCCTCATAAGTTCACCGATGAAAGTCTCATGTCAGAAGCTTGTTCTCAATTTCGTCAAAATGTTCAGAAAGTAACCGTTTGACCTGACTGAGGCAGCTATTTCACTAATGTGTGTTTTATTTTCTTCTCTGTTTGTTGGTGCTATATTTTGCATGTCTTTTTTCCATCTGCGTCACAGTTCATCGTGGACGGCGCAGGGCGTCTACCTGGAGTCGAGCCGTGACGAGTGCACCGTGGCTCTGGTGTACGGGGTGCGTTTGGAGAAGCAGGGCTCTGTCTCCTTCACCTACCAGTACCCTGACAGCAACATCTTCTTTGAGTTCTATGTAAGTGCTGCCAATAGCTAAATCCCAATACTCAAATTTCAGCCTCCTTTTAGAGAGGAAGCTCCCGAAGCCACCTGCAGTGAGGATCAGCAAGGAGGACATACATTATATCAAGTGTACTGTATCCTTCATGTTTCCTTTTTTTGTCGGAATGCGTGACGTATATATAAATTCTCCACATGACAACTCTCCGGGCTCTGGAGTGGTCCAGTGATCTAGCTGTGACACTCGTCATAAGTAATTGCCGTCGTTTCAAAATGACGCTGCCCGAGCAAGGAGCCTTCCCATTCCTCCGTGGAGGAAGTGGAGGCCGCGAAATTGGAAGTTAGAGTATTGGGATCTGGCTCTCCTCATACCAGATACTATGTATACGTTCTGATTATACCAGTGATTCTCAACCTTTTTAATTTCAAGGACCCCCAGTAATTAGGCCATGGACCCCCATTTGATACAATCTTTATCTCTGGGACCCCAATGTTCAGTGTAAAATTCTCCATTTTAGTTTTTCTGAGGGTGTAAAATGTTTTACATCCTCAGAGTTACAGAGCCATAGGGGTCCATTTGGTTCCTAGCAATCAATAATTTCCTAGCGATCAATAAGGGTCCATTTGGTTCCTAGCGATCAATAAGGGTCCATTTGGTTCCTAGCGATCAATAATTTCCTAGTGATCAATAAGGGTCCATTTGGTTCCTAGCGATCAATCATTTCCTGGCGATCAATCATTTAGCTGGGCACGCACTGGAACCCCCTCAAGGTCCCCTGGGGGTCCCTGGACAGCACATTGAGAAACAGTGATTTATACAAACACATGAACTTTTTTTTGTTTTTACTTTAATTAAGCATATACCACGCACAAAGTTGTGACAAGTTGCGTTACTTTATACAGAATGGCATCAGTGGAAAGATTGCGATGCTATTGCATGAAAGGAAGACATTTTCGCTTGGTTAATGTTACCACGGTAAACACAATTTCAGGTCCAGAACGAGCAGTGTCAAGAAATGGCCCAGAACGATGAGCAGAAGTGGATTAAAGTCACCAGCAATGGAGAATGGGGGACACACACGGTGAGGGAGAATATGTAACTGTGTGCGTGTGTGTGTGTGTGTGTGTGTGTGTGTGTGTGTGTGTGTGTGTGTGTGTGTGTGTGTGTGTGTGTGTGTGTGTGTGTGTGTGTGTGTGTGTGTGTGTGTGTGTGTGTGTGTGTGTGTGTGTGTGTGTGTGTGCGTGCATGTGTGTGGCAGTATACTGATGACCAAAAGCGTAATATTTACCAAGGGGCAATTCCCCTTTAGGCTAGTATTTAAGATGTTGGCTTTCCATGCGGGAGACCCGGGTTCGAATCCCGGGCGTGGCAATGGTGCCGTGACCCGTATCGGGTTTCCCGTGGGGGGGGGGTCAAAAGGGGGGTGTAGCAGTAGTGGCTCAGAGCCTTTGGCTGATCCTCCAAAATCTTAATATATCCCCCAGCCAAGGGGGAATTCTCCTTTAGGCTAGTGGTTAAGATGTTGGCTTTCCATGTGGGATTCGGGTTCGAATCCCGGGCGATACACGTGTGTGCGTGCGTGTGTGTGTGTGTGCGTGCGTGCCTGCGTGTTTGTCAAGTCTGTGTCCATGCGTGTTATTTGGGCTTTGGACTGTATGGCATTGCTCTGCGTTGCAGGTGAGCCTGAAGTCAGGTACCAACATCCTGTACTGGAGAACCACTGGCATACTGATCGGAGGCAAGAAGGTCAAACCTGTACTGCTCAAGAACATCCTGATAGAGGGTAAGACATGAAACACACACACACCCACACACCCGCACGCACACTTGCATGCACACACACCAAAGTAAAGTAACTACATTCCCGTCCAAGGCACACAATCTGTGGTGTGATTTTTGTTTGATTGAATACTTTATTAACAGGATTGCTAACAGTACAGGTAGTTCAGTCAAAGGTTATGCTAAAACAATAACACAAAAAGCACGTTCAACCACGTTAATAACAACACTTCTGCATGTGGCCCCATGCGCTCTGTGTCGTTTACATACAGTTGCCAGGTTTAGCGAGAGAAACAAGCAACCATGTTAATCAAAACAACCCCAAAATAAGCGAGCCCTTCAACCCGCGGCGTCGAACTCTAGAGGTTCGGGGCGAATTTCTAGTACAATACAATACAATACAATACAATACAATACAATACAATACAATACAATACAATACAATACAATACAATACAATACAATACAATACAATACAATACAATACAATACAATACAATACTAAACCTATTGGAATAAAACTCATAAGTAGAATCATAAGGTATATTTACAGAGAAAGGAAGGGTCGGGGTGGGGTTTGTGCACAAAACATTCATATAGATGTGTGGTGTGTGTGTGTGTGTGTGTGTGTGTGTGTGTGTGTGTGTGTGTGTGTGTGTGTGTGTGTGTGTGTGTGTGTGTGTGTGTGTGTGTGTGTGTGTGTGTGTGTGTGTGTGTGTGTGTGTGTGTGTGTCCAGGTGTTGGTCTGAGGAAGAGCCGCT
This sequence comes from Gymnoscopelus braueri, assembly GCF_963280865.1. Taxonomy (NCBI): domain Eukaryota; kingdom Metazoa; phylum Chordata; class Actinopteri; order Myctophiformes; family Myctophidae; genus Gymnoscopelus; species Gymnoscopelus braueri. The sequence goes on from NC_137625.1 coordinate 23,108,374, forward strand.
TAGGCTCGAAACGTCACGTCTGTATGGTGGTAAATAAATGGTAAAAATGTGGGGCATGATCCAGTGTGCGGACTCTATTTTTACCAGGCGTAGCCTACACATCAGAGTGTTTTCCGTGCCGACCAGGCTGGTTCAGTTCCTCCCCCGGCTCCTCGTCCTGTCAGCCCTGTCCAAGGAACACCTCCTCTGGAAAGGGAGCCACCTCCTGTTCCCCCTGTCCTGAAAACCAGTACTCAAGTGAGATAACCCGCCTGATTGTCTATGGCTGTTGATTCATTAATAATGTTCACCCATCGTTTTAATTTACAACACTAACAATGCAGCCTGATGACAATTCATAACGATGTCGTGACAAATTGACAATCCTATTTATTTTTCATTAAGTGCAACTGTTTCACGTGCAAGATCTGTAGGCCACATATGAAATAAATGAATATAGAATTCTGCTTTGGATGCAGCTTTATCAAAGTTTGCTTTTAATAATGAAGCATTGCTAAGGATGATTGAAAGCAACGATGATGCAGGATGGCTTTGTGGATGAGATTATCTAATCTCTGCCTTTGTACAGGCAGGTTTTCAAATAGTTTATTTTGATTTTTATTAACGCGAGAAGCGAGAACAATGACTTCTATTATAGCGTGCTAACTTTCCAGGAATAGAAAGCCTGCAGTTTCAAGTCGTCCTTTAAGGTTGCATGACTACAAAGTTGTCATCTATCTTTTTTCTTATTATTATTTACAATTTCTACCACATTACATGGTGTGTTGTATCACCAATGCCTCTTGGACTGTATTCTTTCTTTCCCTTCCTCTGGCTGTGTCCTGTTAGATGACGGCTGGGCTGAATGCAAGGTTAAACCCCCGTGCTCCGACAAGGACTACTTTCAGATCCACACAGCCTGTGACAGCGAAGGAAAGGTCAGTCAATCACACACACACACACACACACACACACACACACTTCTTGCAGGGGCCCTCATACAAGGTCATTTCGATTATGCATGTTCCTCATGGTATCACAACACCACCAAGGCCTTAAAAACAAGGCTCCAAACATCCCAAAACAAACTAGTAAGGCTACTTCTTGGCCTCGACCGCACAACCCATCTAACCCCTGCTCATTTTGCTAGGGTTGGATGGCTCAGGGTTGAGGACAGCAACTTGCATTGGGCCTGGTCTACAAGATACGACACAACATTCGGATACCCCAGTTAGTACCTGTCAAAATACTTCAAAAATGTAAATGTCCACGATCACAACACCAGAGGCAGCTCCACGGATCATGTTCAACCCAGATTTGGCACAACAAAGGGGATGAACTCGTTCTCATGCTATACAACAAAAATGTGGAATGCCCTACCAAAAGGAGTAAAGGAGTGTAAAACTCACTTTCAAAACTGCCCTAAAGAGGCACCTTCAGGAGGCAATTCCAAACTGGCCTCTCTCAAAGTCTTAACCTAAACCTTAATGCAAAACAGTGCGGTGAAGCAGTGTGACACGACCACTGTTGTTGTCATCGTTACAGACGCAGGTATTACACAGGTGGATAGAGCCAAAGATCTGTGTGGAGAATGTAACTGGAGCAGTGACGCTGCCCCCTACCGGGAAGAGAGAGCCTTGCCCTCCGTGCAACCCCGGCTACTATAACGCCAACGACTCCACCTGCTTCCCCTGCCCTCCTGGAACACACTCCGACGGCATGATAGGTACTGATCGAAAAATGTTCATTATAACAACAAATCTGTTGGCTATTGGCTAGTTTCAAAAATCTTTGGTGACAATAAATCAAGAAGTGGTGATCAGTATGCACTTGAAAGTACTAAAAGAAGTCAAGGGTCCAATCAGTGGTTTATCCCACTTACAAATGCGGACCTGGATGTATCTTGACATCCAATGATTATTAATATTATTAAAGGTAGAGTAAGTGATATAAAACGTTTTTTTGTTTAAAAGGTTAAAGCACTATATTCTGATAGTAATCATTGCTATTGAGTGTATGTTCAGTCACAGGGTTCTCCCTGTCTCTCCAGCTCTATAATAAACAGAAAATAAATTTTCAGTTAGTTGACAAAATCTCAGCCAATCAGAAGAGAGTACCCATTTATCAGCTTCATTTTTAGTGTAACAGTTCCAATTTTGTCTACTCATTTCTCTGTGTCATCACTTCCAATTTCACTTGTTTAATCTGTATCCTGACTGCGCTCTCTATCCTGATTGGATAAAATGTGTATCCCGACCTGAGAATACTTTTTTTGTTTATAATGTTTAATAAAGAGCTGGAGAGACATGGAGACTCCTGTTACTGAACAAACACTCTTATTTAGTGCAATTAATTTGCATTGATTTAAACCGCTGTTGTGTCATGAATACATCCACACAGAACACGAATATAACAAGGCGATAAAGTGATGAGACGAGGTCACATTATTTTTTTATCATGAATAAAAGCAACCAGCAACCAGCATGAATGAGGCATCACCGAATTAATAGTTTGATGTGAAACATCACGCTGAAGAAGGCCTGTGGGTCGAAACGTCCATCATATGAGCTGCTGCTGGGGGTGAAAGACTATAATAAACAAGATATCCTAAAAATGGATGAAAGTGAGTGCTGGTATTCCTTTCTAAGAAACTGATGTGAAACATTTGCAACGTATTTTTGGATCGTTTATTCGTCACGCTCCCGTGGTGTAAGGGGCTTTAGCCTGATGGATCTTTCGTTGCACTCTGGTGTCGCACGCTGCAGATCTACAAGCTCAAAACGTGTCACGAGTTTGTGGATCTGCGCGTGGCACCATAGTACTACAGAGTATAAATTAAGCATTATAAGCATCATTCTTCTATGGAGACGCATACACTGTAAAACATAATGTTTCTGGTATTGTAGTGTCTACTGTAAATGAAGAGTTTGTGTGACTGTGTGCCCTTCTGTGTTCGACCAGCCTGCAAAGAGTGTCCTGCAGGTACAGAGCCAGCGCTGGGCTACGTGTATAAATGGTGGAACGTGCTCCCGCCCAACATGAAGACTTCCTGTTTCAACGTGGGCAACTCCAAATGTGATGACATGAATGGTGAGAATTCATTCAACTTTGAAAATACATTGAGGGCAAGACCCACGTTTTCAATGATGCCGAGACTACAAAAGGCATAGCACAACAGAGTCATAATATTGAACTAAGAACAAATTCAAGGTTGTGTACTGTCTGTAAAAGAAAGCAAAGAACAGAGTATAAAAACAATAAGACAGCTTAATTAAAACAACATTAAAAACAATGAGATTAATGAGCAGTGTTCATCAGGGTGGGAGGTGGCAGGGGACCATATCCGCAGTGGAGCAGGTGGCTCCGACAATGATTATCTCATCCTCAACTTGCACGTACCTGGCTTCAAGTAAGTGTGTGTGTGTGTTTGTGTGTGTGTGTGTGTGTGTGTGTGTGTGTGTGTGTGTGTGTGTGTGTGTGTGTGTGTACGTGCGTGCGTGCGTGCGTATTTTGATGACACACGATATGATATATGATTTGATATGATTCTTGTTATCCATTGTAGTTCAGTACAATATATTCTCTTAGCAGTTTAACCGCTAAAACCATATATACTTAGTTGACCAGTGTCCCCCAGGGTTACGAATGTTCTCTCCTGTTTTTCCTCTGTAGTCTGTACTAAATATATTGGTTGAAATAGCCACAAGCTCACAACATGTAGCATTGCGATGTGTTCTGATATTTTCACCAAATATTTGCCCCAGAATATGGACGCTAATGTTCATGTGGTTAAACAGAGGAGAGTCACAATGTGTTTTAGCAGCTATGAAACAGCTCATTTGTGCCACAAAGAGTTTAAAACGGGTTTGTTTATTTTGTGCCTATTTAAACCTGGTGTAAAAATATATCGTTGCTGTCGGGCAGAAACCTTGTATCTCCATATTCCAACTTAGTTTTTTTTTAAATGTATGCCCTACTTCATCATGCAAAAGTGTCGCACAAAAGTAGTGAAAATAGCCGATCTACAAACTCACAACGCGTAGATCGGCTATTTTTTTATGTTATGTTTTTAAAATAATAATGAAAATGAAACGGTTCTGTACATAACAAGGTTTTCACCCGACAGCGACGATGATATGTATTGGAATATCTGAGTAGATTTCTTATAGTTGTGTTGTGTAAACTAAATCTGGGCCTGTGTGTGTTGTGCCAGGGTGCCGTCCTCACTTTCAGGGATGACCGGTGGCGAGGTTGGCAGGATTACCTTTGTGTTTGAGACCATCTGCTCTGCCGACTGTGAGCTCTACTTCATGATGGTGTGTGCTTGTGTGTGTGTGTGTGCGTGTGCGTGCGTGTGCGTGTGTCTGTGTGTCTGTGTCTGTGTACATATTTGGAGCCAGAAGGAAGAAATTAATTTGTCCTAACTTTAGTCTAGAATTTTTGTCTTGATTTCAGGAATTTGCTTTTGTTACCAGATTACCAGAAAAAAAATCTGTTTCCTTTTGACTTTTCTTCTTCTTCCTCCCAATCCCCTGCATATTCTAGTCCCTTGTCACTGCAAACTGCTACAGTTAATCCTAGGGAGAGCACAGACAATCATGTGTTTAAAATGAAATAAAATTATACCTATTTCATCGCGCGGGCGGGGGAAATTCAGTTTTCAGCTTCACCGAGCTGATTGCTGCTCAAGTGGTGTTGAATGCGTGTATTTCATAAATCCCATCAGCATTTCCACCCGATTGATTTGTTTATTTGTACTGAAGTTGTCCAATTCATATTTTGCTCTGTGATCATGTCTTTGCTGTTGTTTCTTCATAAATTAAAGTCAAGAGTGTCACGCAAAAGTAGCAAAAATAGCCAATCTACAAGCTCACAACGAGATGCAATATTGAACCAATGAAAAGTATCAAGAAGAGATTGTGACTAAATAATAACTATAAACTAGGTTTTGGACATATGAGGTTTCCACCTGACAGTGAGGATATTTACTGTGCTGTCTCCACAGGATGTGAACAGGAAGAGCACCACGGTGGTGGAGTCCTGGGAGGGCACAAAGGACAAACAATCTTATACACACATCATGACCTGGAATGCATCTGTCTCATATACATGGGCCTTCCAGAGAACTAACCAGGCTCTGGATGTGAGGGAACACACGCACACGCACACACACACACACACGCACACACGCACACACACACACACACACACACACACACACACACACACACACACACACACACACACACACACACACGCACACTCACACACACACACACACAATGTGGGCATGCATATGCATGCACACACATGCTTATTAATTTAATGCACATTAACAAGTGCTACCATATATTTTATATGAATGCAATGATATATAATGTAAATTTGTCTGTGTGTGTGTGTGTGTGTGTGTGTGTGTGTGTGTGTGTGTGTGTGTGTGTGTGTGTGTGTGTGTGTGTGTGTGTGTGTGTGTGTGTGTGTGTGTGTGTGTGTGTGTGTGTGTGTGTGTCTGTCTGTGTGTCTGTAGGTACGGCGTTACGTGGGTGACATGGTTAAGCTCTACTCAGTCAGTGTGACCAACGTCTTGGACGGGGTTGCGTCTGCATGCCGGGCCTGTGCGCTGCTGCCCCAGAGTTCACAGCGGGCATCTTCATCTTCCTGTGTTCCGTGTCCTGCCGGCTACTACATTGACAGAGACACCAACCACTGCAAAGAGTGCCCACCCAATACCCACCTGGCAGGACGCCACACCTACGGACAGGACGCATGTGTGCCATGCGGGCCAGGCAGCAGGGGCAACAAGGTGAAGGATGATCCTCTTTCTGTATCTCACTGTGTCACTTTCCATCTTTTAGCATCACAGGGACGGAGCATCGACGTTGACGCGGTTCCCTCTCGTTTCAGGACCATTCCAGTTGCTATAGCGACTGCTCCTTCTCTCACACAGAGGGCAACCGTACGCTGACCTTTGACCTGAGCGCTCTGAGCGGTGTGGCCTCGCTGACCAACGGGCCCAGCTTCACCTCCAAGGGCACCAAGTACCTTCACCTCTTTCACATCAGTCTGTGTGGACATGAGGTGCATCACACACACAGAGCATACAGATCTTCATGGAACACAGAACTATTCTATACTATTGCTATTTTTTCTCTTCTCCTTTGGTTTTTGATCGATCAGAGACCAAAGTGTGGTACTCTTTTTTATTAGGCTTTATTAGGATGGATGGATTTATTTGGATATTGGGATTGGGACACCTCAAACATAGTCCAAGTCCATAGTTTAATCACCGTTCTAAATCAGTGCTTGTCATATATTATTCTGCATGTGACTATTACAACAGTAATAAACAAAGCTGTTTGTTGGACTAATGTAGATGGTTACCAAGTCAGCTTTATGACATAAGAGTTCTTCTAATCCGCCTTGTCCATTATTTTCCATCCTCGGGACACCTCATTGTGCATTATCGCTTACATATGCTACAGCCTACATATATCCAGCCCTGCTACTCATTAATACTACTAGTATCACATTTGCTGTGGAGGTTTGCAATGGGATGAGAAGGGGTGGTTGGAAGAGAGGGAAAGATGTGTGAATGAGTGAGAGGGAGAGAGAGAGTGTGTGAGTGTGTGTGTGCGTGTGCGTGTGCGTGTGCGTGTGCGTGTGTGTGTGTGTGTGTGTGTGTATGTGTATGTGTATGTGTATGTGTATGTGTATGTGTATGTGTGTGTGTGTGTGTGTGTGTGTGTGTGTGTGTGTGTGTGTGTGTGTGTGTGTGTGTGTGTGTACATGACATGTGCTTCATTTGTACGTACATGTCTACTACAGGGCAAGAGGGTTGCTCTCTGCACAGATAACGTCACCGATCTGTCCAACAACAAGGATACCCAGAGCGACTCAGCCCGGCTTGGCAACTCAGTGGACAGCTTCATCTGTCAATCAACGATCATCCCGGCTGATGGGCGGGGCTTCAGGACAGCCCTCTCCTCCCAGTCCATCAGCCTGGCCGACACTTTTCTTGGTAGGACTCGGGTGTTTATTGGCCACATGCTGCATTGCAGATAAACTGTACAGATCACAATATTAACCATTATCAGACACAGCGAAAGATTATGATATGGATTCCTAAAGCCAACAGAGAAAGACAGAGATGAGTGATACCTTAGGGTTAGTTGTTTCTCCGTTCATTTATCTGCAGTTTCTAATCTGCAAATGAGTGATTTCCAAATAAATAAGCTCTATCTCTGTTCTCTTAAAGGCGCAACAGTGGACACCGTCCTGAATGGAGTGAACGCCAAACCAGAGCTGTTCCCTGAGAACACGAAGGGTGTTCCAGACATCAACTTCTTCTATAGGTACAGTAGAGCAATGATTTTCAAAGTGGGGTCCGGGGACCCCCAGGGGTCCTTAGGGGGGGGTCCCCAGCGAAAGTAGTTAATATGGGGGTCCTTGACATGAAAAGGTTTGAGAACTACTGCAGTAGAGCCACTCTGTGTGAGTCAAGAGAGAGATTGTGTGATGTTAATGATGTGCTCTCTGTTTTATTTCAGGTCATCTCAGGCCACAGCGTCATGTGATCAGGGTCGGAGTTCTATCACCACAGTTCGCTGTAACCCAGAAAAGCCTGAGCGTGGCGAAGTGTCCGTGTCCAGGTAGGTCTGTGTGTGTGTGTGTGTGTGTGTGTGTGTGTGTGTGTGTGTGTGTGTGTGTGTCCGTGTAAAAAAACGTTCTAAATTAAAAAATTAACATTTTTCAAACATTTTCAAGATTTTTCAAAAATATCAGAGCTTGTAGATCTGCTTTTTTTGAATAGCCAACGCTAAAATCTAAAATGACACAGATGCTTTCCCGTTTTTAATGGGTTAAACAAACCATCGCCCTACGTCTGATAAGATGTTACTTTTTCCCTGTTAGTCCATGAGCCAGAGCCCCAAAATTGAGCAATGATTATCGAAAGAGTGGGCAAAACCAAACCTATATTAAATTGTTCATAGGGTCAATACGAGTAAATAAATATATGATAACCTCTCCACAGGAGCAGCTTTTTCATGGTTATCACACATTTTGTTATTTTCCCCATACGTACATGACAGGTGAAAAAATGACAAAATTAAAAAAAGAGTTATCATAATGAAACTTCCTGAGTTGATTACTTACATGAAGACAATGATTTATTGTATTACAAGTTTTCTGAAATTGTATATTTAAATATGCAAATTAGGCATTAGGAAAATATGCCCACATTTGCATAACTTTCCAGAATCAACATTGGAACATTGGACAAAGCCAGAGTCAACATACTTATTTCATTTTGTTAAGATGTTGGAGTCAAAGGTTTTTAACAAGGGAATATTCAATATCTGGCTCAATTTTGGGGCTCTGGCTCATGGACTAAATGCCTAATTTGCATATTTAAATATACAATTTCAGAAAACTTGTAATACGATAAATCATTGTCTTCATGTAAGTAATCAACTCAGGAAGTTTCATTATGATAACTCTTTTTAAAAATTTGTAATTTTTTCACCTGTCGTGTATGTATGGGGAAAATAACAAAATGTGTGATAACCATGAAAAAGCTGCTCCTGTGGAGAGGTTATCATATATTTATTTACTCGTATTGACCCTATGAACAATTTAATATAGGTTTGGTTTTGCCCACTCTTTCGATAATGAAATCTTGTCTGGCTCATGGACTATGTGTATGCTATTTACAGTATGTTCCTCTTCATAGCCTGTATCTCTCTGTGTGTTTGTGCAGCTCTTGTCCTGCAGGCACCTGTGATGGATGTACTTTTCACTTCCTGTGGGAGAGTGCGAGTGCGTGCCCCCTCTGTGCAGAAAATGACTTCCACCAGATAGAGGGAGCATGCAAGGGTGGAGTCCAGGTAAAACCATTTACTTGTACAATCATGCGCTCACAAACTGCATACACTGCATTTCTTCCACTGTGATTTTCATACACCATACATTTTATTACATTACATTATATTACAATACATGACAACTCACCCAAGTCTCTTCCTCTCTCTCAATTGCCAGGAAACGCTGTATGTGTGGAACGAACCAAAGCTGTGCACCAATGGTGTTTCGCTACCACCGAGAAGCTCCTCCCCCTGCGAGGCCATCGCCCTGTGGCTGAAGGTGGGGGTTGGGGGTGGAGCCTTCATGGCCGTGCTGCTCATCTCTCTCACCTGCTATTTCTGGAAGAAAAACAAAAGGTTAGTGGCACCGCACCACCCATCACAATCATGGTCTGTGGTCATGATCTGCCCCGTTGAGATTACCAGGAGACCAAGTCACTCGGCCGGTACTTTGTGCCAGACAGTATCCATCAAGTTCCACAAACACGCCCCCATACGTTCTGTTGTTCTGTTCTTGGATTAACCCTTTCACGCATAACGGTCACTACAGTGGACAGCTATTAAAATGTCATTTTCTATTGAATAGGTTTTGATGTCAGAGTTGCATACTAGCCTATACAGGGGACGCTAGAGCATCACCTCAATACTGCCATCCAGTGGCCAGGTGTTGTAACTGCAACATAATTTTTTCAACATCCAAGATGGCTGACAGAAATGTAAACAAGCCCAACAGCTCAGGAATATCTATCCATTCCTTCTAAAGTAGGAGACCCCTGCAGGTAAAAAAAAATATTATTACATCAAGTAACATCTAATAAGCACTATAGTTGTGAAAAATTCCAAGTATTGATTTTATATTGGGAGGAAATTATGATCGATCATCTGTCCACTAAATTGGACTGCATGCATCACTGGCTCTATTTCAACTACAATTCATACTTTTGCTGCCACAGTTTGCTCTTGAAAATGCTTCATCTGCAGTTACCTTTCTGGATATAAATCAATGTATTCATGTTATTAGAAAGTAACCTGCATTGTTTGTATCAAAAATAATATTTTATGCATATTTTTTTACATTATGGGAGTACATTTGTGTCTATTTATATTTTGTAGAGGTCATGTGCAGCTTATTATAGACCTAGGCCTACAGGATAGTGGAGTAACTTTTATATGACTAAAGTGAGGATGATGATTAGCCTGGTAAACCCTCCCTCCGGAAATCTCTATTCTATTTGATTCCAGGAGTGAGTCTGGCCTGATAGCCCATTGTGGGGGTTTCTAGTGGAATTACCAGCTAACCGAGCCTATCAGCGTCGTCGCACATCGTTCTGTGATTGACAGCGACAGTTGGCCAATCAGGTGGCGAGTTCGAGTGAGCCCAAAACACGAACGGCAGCCATCTTTTTCTGTCCGCTATAATCTCCGCGATTTTTTGACTTCAAAAAGCTCTCTAACTTCTATTTTGAGGCACGGAATTTACTTATAAGATATCGTTTGGATAGAATTTAGTTGTTTAACTTCATATATGTGGTCAATTAATCATGACAAAGCCTATTTAAAAATAAAAATTTAGAGAACCGGTAGGGGTGGGCAGTGACACCCATGTACCCGAATAAGGCAACCCATTTTGGGCTTGGCTGTCTCAAAAGTCCCGTTGACGTCACATTAGACTGGTGAACTGCTGATTGGCTGAAGGGGAAAAAATATCATTGGCTGAAGGGGTTGTCAGTCAACGGTATTACTTCCGCCCAACTCAGCCTGCAGCCAATATTGCAGAATGGGCGATCAGCCCAGACTCACTCCTGGAATCAAATAGAATAGAGATTTCCGGAGGGAGGGTTTACCAGGCTAGATGATGATAGTGGCCAGTGGTGATCAGTGGCTGCCAGAAAAAGAAGGATAAGCAAATATGATTAGCAGTGACAGTGAAGCTGTATGATGATGATGATAATAATATAATAATAATAATACGGGTAATAATAATAATAATAATAATAATAACCTATTTGAACCTACAAGGGAAATTCAGTTTTGACCCAAGTGGTCAGACTTCAGCAAAAACCTAACTGTGTGATGGGTGATGGTTGATTGAAGTAGTCTCACCTGGCCTGAGTCAAACTAATTGGACTCACAGTGCCCAACTCTGAGTCCAATTAGTCCAATTAGTTTGACTCAGGCCAGGTCAGCCATCCCCCATCCCACACAAACAAAAACAATCCCCATGGAGCTATTTGAATTGATTACAGTTGTAATAAAAACTGTTGCAGTAGGTTATCAGCAGTCATTACTGTTGGAACACATAACATGTTGCCTATCCAATCATTTTGGCATATAATCCTTTTTGCTAAAATGCACAGAGAAAGAAATAGGTGTGTGTGTGTGTGTGTGTGTGTGTGTGTGTGTGTGTGTGTGTGTGTGTGTGTGTGTGTGTGTGTGTGTGTGTGTGTGTGTGTGTGTGTGTGTGTGTGTGTGTGTGTGTGTTTTGCATCATCAGGCTATTATTGTGGGTAGCCTACTTGTGTTGTTGTGGAGTGGAGCTCTTGCTATAACAAAGTATAGGCATATAGTAGTGTCATTACTGTAACCTGGTATCTGGAATGTGATGCTGTTGCTGCAGGGTGAACTATATAGGTATCTTATAGTATAATAGATTTCTTAGCCCCCCACCCAAAATCACCACCAACCGCCACCATTATTTTGATGAACATTTTCTACAAAAATAACAGAGGACATTGTGAGTAACTCTCCCAACACTCTCTTTCAGATGTATTTCAGTAATACAGTCTCTTCAGTTTTACTGACCTATATCCTGTACTATATCGCTTCACCAAGTCCATCTTGTATGAACATTGTGAAACACATTGCCGTGTCCAAGGCACCCCTGAGACCAGGTTTGCCCCTGGAAACCACTGGCCCCAGCATACAGACACAAAACAATGCAAACAGATGCCATGATGTTGCATGCACAGGAACATCCAAGTACATCTGCATAAAATGCTTGCAGGCTTTGTGCCCTAGGTGCTTAGTCAATTTAGTTTGACTCAGGCCAGGTGCGACTACTTCAATCTAGCCTGCACTAGTCTGGCCATGCCAGGCTAACTTCAATCAGCCATCACCCATCACACAGTTTGGTTTTCACTAGACAGTAAGCACTCATGTTGGTGTTCAATTTAGAGTTATTTTGGTTTTCACTTGACAGTAGAAACACTATTATTTATGTGTTTTGTGTTTGTTGAGCCGAGGAGTCAAGAGAAAGTTAATAAATAGTATTAGAATATGTTAGAAATGTGAAAAATGTAGTTTTACAGCATTACAAATATATTTGATTTGATATTATTAGATTTTTATAATTGTATTCATTGGTTGTATTTTATCCTTATTCTTTTCAGTTAAAAACACAAATGCATGCTGTCCACCTGAGTGGACAGGTCAATAACTCCTTAAAACATTTTTGTTTAAAAAAAATTAAGTGCAGTTGTTATATTTATGTCTAAAGACACATAAAAACACTTAGTAACATTTTTTTTTCTCAGGTTATCATAATTCATGCGTGAAAGGGTGACTGCTGCTTTACTCTAGACTACTGGAATGTACATGTAGTAGTAGTGGCTCAGAGCCTCTGCCTACAGAACCATAATAGATATATTTCAAGGATAACTACAGTAATGTTTCATTGTTCATAGATTGTATATTTTTATTATTATGATATGACAGTACTCCAACAGATGTATTATGTTGTTGTTTTATTACTGTAAATATACAGTACTGGATATGCCTCATATCCACTGTTGATAGTCTGTACATATATGTTAAATATGCACTGGTAATAGATTGATTATCACCAGATTATACTTATATTTATTGATAGAATATACATTAAGTTAACTCAGTCAGGTGCAGATGGCTAGGGACAGATTCTAAGCCTATTTATTCAATTCTTATCTCTACTCTTGCATGTACCTATTCTGTGTTCATATTGCTGCTGTTTCCCCACAGGGATCAATAAAGGTCTATCTATTGATAGAGGCTAGTAAACTGAAAGTGTCAGAAACTATTAGTTTATGGTAATAACATTTATGTATGCCTTCCTTAAAGTAGAAGGTCAGCAGTCTCCTCTGTCAGCTGACTGTCAGAACAGTCAGCTCTAAAGACTGTTTCTGTGGCTTAGTAAGCCGTTTCTTAAGAGAAATAACCCAAATCAGCTTGCCGAGCCTGAGACAAGTACTACTGTCATCCTTTGAGATTGTCCTGAGTCATGATGACTGTTGTCTGCTGTCCCACATGTCATGCCAGGTTGGAGTACAAGTACTCTCGTCTGGTGATGTCAGCCAATAAGGACTGTGAGCTTCCAGTGGCCGACAGCTGTGCCCTAGCTGAGGGGGAAGAACCAGAGGACGATGTGGTGTATGCACAGAAACCCTCCCTGCTAGGCAAGCTCAGGGCCATTGCCAACAAGGTGTGTATGTGTGTGTATGTGGGTATGTGTGTGGCTCGGTAATGATATGTAATTAAGTGCCCGTCAATCGCATGGTGCTTAGAACTGCTTGCCTCCAGAACCACACAAACCTCTGGTGGCCCTAGAATCAAATCCTGCCTGTGCCTCTCCTATCCTACGCTATGCCATTTCCCTTTCAACTTTACAACAATCGATCAAAAAAATGTTTTTACAAATACAAAGGGAGACAGGCTGCCCTATATATAGCATGAGATATTGACACTGGTGCAGTGTTGATTTTGACAGCAAATTTTGATTCAGTTTTAGTCATTTGAATCAAATTCCATTTAGTTGTAGTCATATTTTAGTCATCTGAAATGTTAGTCTAGTTTTAGTCGACTAAATATCATAAGATTATAGTGGACTAAATCTACAGTTGATTTAGTCGACTATAATGTATTTTGGCGGACCTTGATGGCGTCGTAATGGCTGATTTTATACTTTTTTACACAAGCTCACTGTAGATCTGCTATTTTCAGAGCGCAACACCGAGCGCAACCAAACATAAAATGACTTGTCTTTTAGTTTTACTGGATCTCTTCTCCACTCGTCCCTCCCCAACATTTTAGTCTAGTTTTTATTTGTTGACGAAATTGTCAATATATTTAGTCTTAGTTTTAGTCATCATAGCTTAGTTTATATTTAGTTTTTATTTAGTTTTCGTCAGTGAAAAAAGGTAGTCGACGAACATTTTTCGCCATAGTTTTAGTCGACGAAATCAACACTGCACTGGTGTGCAGATCTACGACCACAGTACTGCTTATAGTACCTGCAGTTGTACATGTGTAATTTAACATTATTCATCTGGCCATTGTGTCCTTCAGCAGGATGGCGGCCAGAGCAGCGAGTCAGTGCAACTGAAGTCCTCCCAGTCTGAGAGATGGGTCTGGGGATAAGGAGGAGTGGACCCAGAGAGAGGAGAAAGGAAAGAAGATGACGAAGGAGGAATAGTCAATGGTGTTGGCACTGCACACCTCCTTGTGTCCTTTGTTTCCGCTTGCTGCGCTGGGCTCCATTGCGGCTCCAGTTTCCACTGGAGAATGTCTGCCGGTATGACCGTAGCAGAAACTGGACAGCGACTTCGATCCCTTTGACCCTAGAATACACAGGGACTGCTTTAATGCCATGCAGATTCTATAGGGCCACTCCAGAAAGAGATAATGAGCTTTTACTGTTTTTTGTATATTTTGTATTTTTATTTGAACATTTCTGTTCACAGTCATGTATTTATATATTAATGTTGTCATGATGAGCCTTTATTAAAAACCTTACTTGGCTTTGGGGATCTGCTTGTGCATGTTTGAGTGGGTGGACAGTGGACACCTGTACCAAGATGTATCATATCAAACCAACTTCAATTTCCATTCCTTAAATGTCTATTTCCACCGTGTTAAGAAACATTCAACTACTTAAAATTTTAATTACAAACTGAGAAAACACACCACCACCCTAATCAATTCATCTTTGATGAAACTGACTGATTATTATGTTCTTGTTTGCATAATCCATATCTGAATGGCCTGCTGTTGTTTTATGATTATGAGTCATTCCTATTTCTATTGTTTTAACTTTAAATGGGTGTGTGTGTCATTTGTATTTTAGCTAGTGTTTCAGCACCATGGAATTATTGTTATCATTCAGCCCCTGGGTTATAGAATTACAGCGTGAATGTATTCCCCCCCCCCACACACACACACTTTCTTATTGTATACAAGGCCGGAGTTTGTGTTATATGCAGCATATAACCAGTGGTGTAAAGTAACTATGTACATTTACTCAAGTACTGTACTTAAGTACAATTGTGAGGAATTTTTACTTTACTGGAGAATTTTCAATTGTCAGTGCTTTTACTTCTACTCCACTACATCTCAAAGGCATATATTGTGCTTTTTACTCCACTACAATGATTTGAAAACTTTAGTTACTAGTTACTTTGTAGACGCATTGTGAGCTTGTAGATCTGCTATTTTCAAAGGGTTTTTATACATTTTGGAAACTTGTCAAATGGGACATTCTGCATAATGAGTACTTTGTACTTTTGGTTCTTTAAGTTAAGTACATTTTGATACCAAGACTTTTGTGCTTTTACTCAAGTAAATTTCTAATTCCGGACTTTCACTCATTTGCAGTGCCATTACAGTGCCAGTATAAGTATTGATACTTTTCCTTAAGTAAAAAATGTGAGTACTTTTTCCACCACTGACTGCACATTACGTCATAGCAGCACCCCCCACTCACCATCATCACCATGCTTAAGCCTTAATGTAGCTACATTCAGCCGTACGCTATGGCCGTACGACGCCGACGGTGTCGCGTGCCAAAATAACAGACCTACAAGCTGTGCGTGCTCGCCGATGTGACGCGTTGTGGGCATGTAGATCGGCTATTTTTGGCGCGCGACACCGTCATATGGCGGAGTATATAAATCAGGCTTCGTCACGCCTCCAAACCAGAGCCGTACAGAAGTGAAGTTGCGTCAACTCTAGCCATGGTTCACATGACGCTTGTATACAAGCGTCATGGTGCCGAGTCCCCCTGGTCTAAAGTTGTGTTAGATTTTTTCACATTGCCATCTCTCACATAAACATAAACGTTCAGATTTCAAATATAAAGTGCTTACCACCGAGCGACGGAAGTTACCAGGCGATGCGGACCGCGATGAGTACCCGTATCTCCCGTATTGTTCAATAAAAAGCATTTTAATCCCATCGCCGGCCATTTTCTCCAAATTGTCTCCGATACTTTCAACCATGCGACACTAATGGTTGGGAGGTGTATTGCACTCTGATACATTACCAAAAAAAAAATGGTCGGCGATGGGATTAAAATGCTTTTTATTGAACAATACGGGAGATATGGGTACTCATCGCGGTCCGCATCGCCTTGTAACTTCCGTCGCTCGGTGGTAAGCACTTTATATTTGAAATCTGAACGTTTATGTTTATGTGAGAGATGGCAATGTGAAAAAATCGAACACAACTTTAGACATGGGGGACTCGGCACCATGACTGTCATGGTATAATCTGAGTTCCCAGAAGTTTTCGCCCGCTCTCATACAAACGGGAGGGTATGACAGTCATGTTTCAGGGCTACGTCAACTCCATTCACACACCACAGCACAGGGCGAACTGTAAATAAAGCAATGGCGGTTCATTAAGAATATTCATAGAATAGTCTATGCCATATTTCAAGTATTTCAAATGTTCAGTACTTTTGCTCCACTACACCTCGGAGGCAAATCGTTTTTTTAAATAGCACAAAAAAATCTCGCCTGCCTAAATGTAATTCCTGGGGACGCCACTGGACGCAACTCTTTCCGTCTCTACGGCTCTGCTCCAGAGACTCCCCCCGTTTCCGCCCTTTCCTTTCCAAAGAAAACAGCCTCCTGCTCCCAACGACGATCGGCGCACCGCGGCGGAACATCATCAAAGTTTAGAAGTCACCCCCGACTCGCGATCATCATTATATGAACATCATCAAACGTGTACTTTCTGTGCGCACAGACCGCTGTGAAAACACAACAACAACAACAAATGAACGATGCGCAGGTTTCCAGAGAGAGAAGGATGATGAACTCCAGTTCATAACCTAACGGTAGGAAACTATCCCGTCGTTCGTTCCACATGAAAAAGAAATCTAAACAATCACAAAGCACAAGGATAATGGAGTTGAAGTCGATTCGTTTTACTTTCACCCCCTGGGGAAATGAGTGACTTTGTGTTAGGTAGTTTAAAGTGTAAAGAAAGGCGCGTTTGATCTTTGTTTTGGGAAGTTTTCTACAAAACCACAAAACTTGTGAAGTTGACTTCATGCAGTGACGTCACGTCGAGACCCCATTTGGTCCAATGTGGTGAGGATCATGTAGCAAACTTTAGTGATCATCATGTGTTTAAAAATAACTAAATAACTTTTTTTACATTTTATGTTGCAGGTATATTTCCTCTATCGGTGCCAGTTTGTCTTGTCTCCCATCTGAAGTGGTAAGTTGCCCTAAAGTCATTTTCTGCCTTGTGGTTTTGGATGCGCCATAAACTGATCCGAGGGGAAAATCGCTTATGAATAAATTAATAGTTTGAAATAGCCAAATAAATGATTCAGATTCACTGTAAACATTTTGTCAGATTGCATTTTATATTGCTACAACTTATGCTGTTTCAGTTATTTATTATTATACTAATAATAATACTAATAATAGTAATCATCAGAATAATCTATTATTATAACCATCATCTAAATAATAATAATAATATAGAGATTTATATATGTCCATTCCCATCAGAAATGCATAATAGAATGGCTGATTTTCACAAACCTGTGGGCACTGTATATATCCATAATGAGTAGTCTACTAATAATAAGAAGTTGTTGATTCTGTGTTGCAGTGTCTCTCAATTCAGTCATGGCTCGTGGCTGCATCTGCTGTGTTAAATACATGCTCTTCCTCTTCAACCTGCTCTTTTGGGTATGTGATCGCTTTAATACATTCTCTTACAATCATTCTGAAAAGAAAACTTCAGAGAGAACTTGCAAACTGAGAAGGTACTTAGTTGTCAATAAATTAACATTAGGGTGATAATATCAACCAAGAATCTGCCAATGCTTTGTCAATGAAAATGCGTGGATTCATGGTCTTGCACATTTTTTTCAAGAATCCACGCATTTGCATTGACAAAGCATTGGCAGATTCCGCCCCAGAGGTAAAATAAAAGTGCGGTGGGACCGTGCCCTTACCCTACCTTTTAACTAAAGGTGCACAGGGCAGATACGACAAATAACTTACTTAATTTAGCCTTATAACTTTATAGTAAAAAGAACAAAACATGAATAGTGGAAATAGACGATCTGCAAGCTAAAAACGTGTGACACGCTTTGAGCTTAGTTGTAGATCTACTATTTCCCCTATTTTGGAAAATATATGACATGGAAATGATTATGACGAAAGATAATTATTGCGATTATGACATAATTGTGACCGGACTAAGCCGGCCTACTTCATGTGCTCTCTGTCTTTCAGCTGGGTGGGTGTGGGTTGCTGGGTGTGGGGGTATGGCTGTCCGTGTCCCAGGGCAGCTTTGCCACCCTGTCGCCCTCCTTCCCCTCGCTCTCTGCTGCCAACCTCATCATCACCCTGGGCACCGTTGTCATGGTGACAGGCTTTCTGGGCTGTCTGGGTGCCATCAAGGAGAACAAGTGCCTGCTGTTGAGTGTATGTAAACTACACAACCCATAATGCATCACTGGAGTGTTGATATTTAATGATAATAAACTTTATTTGTGTAGCACTTTTAAAAGAAAAGGTTACACAGTGCTTTAGTAAGGAAAATTAGGTAATATTTGGTTTTGTAAATGTATTATTTTATTACCGTAGTATGTATTATTCATGTAACTTACATTTTTCTGGTAAATCAATAGGTTACATCCAACTCTTTGTCTTTCTCCTTTTTGTTGACAGTTTTTCATTGTTCTGTTGATCATCCTGTTGGCTGAACTGATTCTCCTCATCCTCTTCTTCATCTACACAGACAAGGTAAATACTTAAAATGATTCAGCATATCCATATTAGTTGTCGTGCTTATACCAATATACCATCCTACTGTATGTCTGCACAGGTGAGTGAAAATGCCAGACAGGACCTGAAAGAAGGCCTGGTACTGTACACCACGGAGAACAACGCTGGTCTGAAGGATGCATGGAACACGATACAGACAGAGGTACGACACAAGCACGGCACTGAAGGCTGCTTTATACTTCCTCTTGCGATCATGTCCCTTGACACAAATGGCGTATTTTCAACTGGAAAAAAAAGGCCCATGTTGTCACTTTAAAAGAAAATATTTGCTTGCACACTGGAGGGCTCCAAAACTTCTTTATTGCACATGCATGCTGCTGTGACATTTGGAGCTAAACACACTTCATCAGACACGTTTGAAATGTCACAGCAGCACGTAGGTGCAATAAAGCAGTTTTTAAATTGGAGCCCTACAGTGTTTGAGCGTTTATTTTCTTTCATTTCTTACTGGTCTTCGCTCAGCAGTCAGCACCTGCCCAACTTTGGGTTTGGGATGTGCATGTCCTTCCTCTCTTTCATGTTGACACTTTGGTATATAATATAGTATAAGACTAGAGCGGTTCATGTGTTCAGTTGAGCGCATACCCCATGTCCACCAGGCCAGGTGTCCACTTTATGACGTCTGTCATCTATGATGCAACTATGCCGTATGACTCTATATTTGTGCACGGTTTCAGCCCGATCCAACAGCCTTTGACTTACATTATAAAATGATGCTGCCAAATGCCTAAATGGTATTTAAAGTTAAATATTTCCAAAAATATAAAACTTATGGGAAAAAGAATACTTGGCGGTACTTGGCCTGAAAAAACAACAACAAAGACCTAATCTCCTCCCTTTCCTTCGGCCGGGTCTAGATATTTAAGCTTTGACTCTTACAGGGACAATCCATACCAAAACATGTTTTGTGTAATAGGATATGTAATGTGTTTTGAATAACATACTCACTTCCAAACAAAAAATACATATTCAGTTTATACGTTAAGGCTGTATAATGATAATGTATTGCCAGTTCACCCTCTCATCCATTCCCTTAATTTGCTCAGTGGAAGTGTTGTGGGGTCATGGGCTATACCGACTGGCACGCTGCCCTGCAAGAGAAGGTAGTGCCTGACCGCTGCTGTCAGGACATCTACCAGGACTGTGGGCGCAATGCCACCAATACCTTCTGGACACGGGTGAGTTGGGTGCACGTGTGAGTGAAAGCAGAGTTGGGTGCACGTGTGAGTGAAAGCATTAAGGGGATTTATTTTGTATTTAACCATTAACCACATGAATCCTGGCGTCCCTATTCTGGGGCAAACATTCACCAAAAAGGCAGATCTACAAGCTCACAATGCATTGCAACGCGACAAGTGTAGAGCCCTGGGCGACCCTGGATAACTAAGTATTAACACATTCCACGCCAGAATGTGTTAATATCATAATGTACTCACCAGTGCCAGTGATTTATTGTTGGTTTTTTTGTTGGTTTTTCACGTCGCCACAGACCTCGCTAAATACCTTAAGATCGCGTGTTAAACTGTTTGTAGACACACAGGGTAGCTGTGTGAGTGGCCCAGAGAAGACCGTTTCAATCGGCGACATTCCATTTTGCAGTTGTCGCGGTCTATGTTAAACAGCGATCAGCGAGGAGAAAAACAACAACCGAGATAATGGCGGATTAGGGGAAGATTTAGAGCGACGGCGGGTGGGAACGAAAATCTCCGGATACGGATATTTCCATATCCGGGTGTGCTACAATGAAATGTGTCACTGCGAGGGAGGCCTACAACGAAATGTGAACCTGCGAAAAAAAAAAAAAAAAGACCACTTCGCGTAGATCTACGCGACTGGCACGCTGCGCAATTATTTAGGTTCGCGTAGATCTACGCGATTGGTATGCAATGTGTTAAGGAAGTTGCCTCAAAATTTTTACCTTTCATTTTGGATTCAAAAGCATTTTGCAAGACTTGGACTGTCAGTTAAGATCAGAAATTATGTAATATTTAATTTTTGATTATATTTGATTGTTATGTGCTGCATAGAAAATGAAGCATATATTAATTCCTGCAATGTCAAAACTGGTTAGTATGCACATAGACATAGGTGCTTGATCATCAATAACAAGCTTACAAAATGATTAATAGACATAAAAGACAGAAGCATTAACAGCTTGAGTTAATTTGGTAAAATAAATTCATACAGGCTTGGCTTGTTTAGAATAGTTGGGCTCATGTGTGTGTGTGTGTGTGTGTGTGTGTGTGCGTGCACGCACTGAACTTAGGTTATTGTAAAACATTGATCGGCAGCCACACAATGATTATCTTGAGGTTGGGTCATGGAGTTAAAGTTAAATGCTTTTTTATTTGTGGTTAATACAATATGGGTTCCAAATTTAAAGGTAAGGCAAAAACACACACACACACACACACACACACACACACACACACACACACACACACACACACACACACACACACACACACACACACACACACACACACACACATGCTAGGGTTCATGTGGTTAAACCTTTTGTCCTGAATACCTTCTGATGTATGTTTGTGAGAATGCATCCCCTTCCTTTCCTCAAGACTGTGTGTTGTTCTCTCAGGGCTGCTATGAGAAGGTAGAGGAGTGGATGGATGACAATAAACACCTGCTTGGAACCATCGCCATGTGTGTGTTGGTCATTCAGGTACAGTAAGCAGCTGTCAAACACTGAGACATGGAACATCACTCCACGCTGTGCTCTATTCTGATTCAATGTCCCTTACTTTTTGCAGCTCCTCGGAATGGCTTTCTCGATGACGCTTTACCAGCAGATTCACCGAGCAGGAAAGAAGTATGAAGCTTGAGGGTCTTCCTCTCTGTTACACACACTTAATTGTGTCTTCAAGTGCCACAACTCAACATTTCCTTACTTGCCTTGACATTACATGTGCCTTTATATTTATAGTACAGTAAATAAACCACACATACTTGTAATGCATGCCACTGTAGCCTTTCTTGCCTTTCTCATCTACACATCCAGGTATTGCTGTGAATAGTATTTGAATTAGTATTTTTTTATGAATATCGCATGACTTGCTAACCAGTGTTTATATTTAAATGATTTTTGAAAAGCTTAAAGGCTCTACCAAACCAAATGGAGTAGAAAGTGGAATAAAGGGAGCTGTATTGGGCTGTTGGCTTAAAAAGTTTTTTTATGGATCTATGTAAAACCACCACTATGACATGATTAAGACATTAAAACAATCAATAAAAACAGATAATGGGTTAAAGACATTGTTTTGACTCAGCTGATAGTATTCGGGCCTTATGATTGGTAGTTATTGATTGGCTGTCTCTCTTTCTATTGATTATTTGGTCTTGTTTGGTATGCTGCTTCACACCAGCCCTTTGATTACACTGACATTAGGTTGAGTACTGAACACGGTCTTAGTGCAACCTTAAAAATGTAGGTGTGATACTGTAGGTTGGATCAATAAACCATTTGGTCTCTGAGAGGACAAACATTGTTGCTGTTTGTTGGGCAATAATTGAAATACCTTTGCTTGCTGTAGTTATTGAGTAACCGATAGCTGTAGCTATACTATGCTGTATGGTCTAACTGAAGGAAAGCGCATACAGGGGTCAGGTTCTGCCAAGAGAATAGTTGAAATACCGTCTTGAAAGAATCAATTGTTAATTTTACCATCAAATACACTGATATAACAGTTAATATATATACTATATATACACACACACACAAGTGGCCATTTTATTAGGAACACCTATTAAGAATCAAGCAGGTCACCTCTCTTACGAGGGAGACTGGATGTTGGTTTATTTATTCTCAGTAAACTACACACTGTACAGCCGTGATCAACCTTTTTAATTTAAAGGATCCACAGTTTGACATGCATTAGGCCACAGACCTCCAGTTGACATGTTTGTTTTTTCCTTTATCTCTGGGGCCCCCATCTGTACTGTAAAATTCTGAAAAACATCAAAATGATTAAAGATTTTCAAAAAGTGATATTCACTCTATAAATTCTGAAAACGTAAGGGTATTGGTAATGGTAAGCATTCGAAGAAAAAAAAATAGTATACAGTATACATACTTTCTGTGTCTAGAAGTCCATAGTTTTGTCATTGTCATAGACAACATTGCCTTCAATGACAACATAGCGGATGAGCTCCTGGTGTCCACCCAGTTGGTAGATGAGATGTTCCCACCTGCAGTAAAACAGACAAAACACATGAACTAATATATCGGTCAACATTGGACACATCTGTAGTACTACTTATAAGATGTAGTCCTCTGGACATAGATGTACTTATGTGATAATGGCCAAGTTGGACGTGGGATTTTTATGTCTTGCTACTTTCCACCTCAGAGTGGAAACTTGAAGGTCTGCTTAAAACTGTCAATCGCTGTGATATCTCATTTGAACCTTAAACTTTCAACACGAATGTTGCCATGTTGCTTCTTGTATTTGTCACGTCTCAAGTATCACCTCTGAGAAGTCGGAGCCCAGAGAAAAGCCCAGAGGGTCATTCGTGTGGAGTTTTCCTACTCTGAATTTGGAAACTTCCCAGTTCTCACTTGGAATGAATACCACAGCTCATTTACATATTTGATAACTGACTGAGGTGTGGGCTAACAAGACAGGAGGTTCTGCTAGGTTAGCAGATGCTGGTTTGACAGCTCACGCTAAAGTATGTTTGAGTGCACAATATCAGATAGCTAGTTAAGCCACGTAGTTAATCTTTTCGTGCAAGATTAACTACTTAAACCCTTTATACTTGTATGACAAATAGCACAAATTACCAATCTACAGTCTCACAATGCATCAGGATGCATTAAAGGTAGGGTAAGTGATTTTCTTTGGTTAGAATAAGTGTTAAATAGCTCTATATTCTGATAGTACTCATTACTATAGAGTGTGTGTTCATTAACAGGAGTCTCCATGTCTCTCCAGCTCTTTTAATAAACAGAAACATTTTCAGGTCGGGATACTAATTTTATCCAATCAGGATAGAGAACTCAGGATACAGATTTAACAAGTGAATTTGGAAGTGAAGACACAAAGAAATGAGCAGACAAAATTGGAACTGGAACACTATCAAAAATGATAGCTGATAAATGGGTACTCTCTCCTGATTGGCCCCTGGTGTCCTTTTTTTGTAAATTGGCCAAAAGAAGTGACACCAGGGTTAATGAGGTTAAACCGAGCCGTCAGATCGCCGCCATCCCGGCTAATTTACCGTGTGGTGTTGAGGACCAGCAGGTCTCCATGTTTATTGACTTCCAGGGAGCCGTTTGTGTGGGATCTCCCCAGGGCGTAGGCCGCATTGATGGTGGCCGCGGCCAGAGCCTCTGGCATCGACATCCTCATGTTCACACAGGCCAGGTGCATGACCAGTGGCTGTAAACACATAGGCAGAAAGCAAGGAAAAGTGGAGAAAAAGACAAGAGTGATCAAAGAAACATATGGTTGCCGTCGGGAAGAAACCTCCTATCTCCATTTTCTAACTTTTTGTGTTTTTGTTTTTGTAAATTAACACCCCACTTGGGGTGTTAATTTACTTAATTTTTTTCATACTACAGCGTCGCACAAAAGTAGCAGATCTGCAAGCTCGAAACGCGGTGCAAAGCGGCGCGTTTTGAGCTTGTCGATCTACTACTTTTGAAATTTGGATCCTTTGTAACTGTTTTGGACATATGAGGTTTCCACCCGACAGAGGTCGATATGGATATTTTTAAGCACCAACTAAACTACCGGCTGTAACCCACTTGTGAGTGATACATTTGGAGTCTTTAACAGGACACCTTTATTTCTCACCCCTTCACCTCCCTCTGTCTCATCTTGCCGACCACCATCTTTGACAGTTCTGTGGTCGTATATACAATATACTCACCATGGAACAGCAGTAGGCATTGGGGTTGAAATCACTGCCCAGGGCAACAATTACTCCAGCCTCCAACATGTCCCTGGCCCGGGGCTGGGGGAGCCTGTACACCCATAATGACTGTTAGATAACCCAGGACCGTAAAATGTTTGTGTGTGTGTGTGTGTGTGTGTGTGTGTGTGTGTGTGTGTGTGTGTGTGTGTGTGTGTGTGTGTGTGTGTGTGTGTGAGTGTGAGAGATACACTACCGCAGAATGTAGGCTGTAGTTGGCAGAAGGACAGCTGCTGTTTTCGCTGTTGCCATGGCAGCGATGCCCTCATCTGTAACCTCTTCCAGGTGACTAATGGCTAAGGCTCCAAGCTCTGCCCCCAACTTGAACATAAACAAAAGCACATTAATGCTACTACTACTGGAAATGTACTGTCCATGTAGTGTGTATGTCAAACTTTGTCATGGACCCCCAAATTAATATGCATTTGGCTGCAGACCCCCCCCCCCCCCCCCATCTGAACATATTTGGTGCCAGGGACCCCCATACAAGATTTGTGTTGTTAAAATGTTTCAAAAAATATTCCAATTTCATAAAAGAAATTCAAGATTCTTTGAAAATAGCAGATCTACAAGTTCACAACACGTCACATCGACGTGTCGTGAGCTTGTAGATATATAGGGTTAAAGTGGTTAAACTGATTTTGCTGAAGATTTTCCCACTTTGAGAACCACTGGTGTGGTGATACGGTTGATCAAATCCACTCCAGATAAAATAAGATTAGTGAAATAAGCAAAAATGCAGCTCCTGCAATATGTCTATGTGTACTGAATAATAATACCTGTGCAGAGTTCATGGGGTGGAGTTCGTCTCCATGGAAGTTGATATTGAGGCCCATATCTTTACCAGCCTGCAGGATGGAGCGCGTGGAGCTGAGATCAAACACCCCCTCCTCACAGAACACATCGATGTTATCCACCCTCAGAGCCCCTGCAGACATACGCTCCTTCATCTGTGGCAACTGAACCTGCAGTATGTCTGCCGTGGCCTCTGCAACCGTCTTACCCCTGAGAAAGAGAGTGAGTGCAGTGGTCCTCAACCTTTTCTGGATCAGGGCCCACTCCAAAAATCTCAAAAGCTTGCGTGTGCATTATCAGAGCATGTTTATTATAATGAATCGATCGATCGATTGTGTTTCCGGCTTGGATCAATGGAACTAACGTAGTATAATTTAAAATCGGTATCACAATGAAAAACATTTTTTTACATATTTGTTTATATTAATGTAATATCATTATAATCGTTGTGTTTTGGCAATTATTTGGGGGGCTACACTTGATCCTCACGACCCACCATAGGGCCCTGGCCCAGAGGTTGAGAACCACAGTGATAGTGGATGGACTCTGGACACCTCAAGGACTGATTGATTTTCAACTGAAAAGTCAAAAATATATTATCTTAGGCAAGCGACATGGTCGTAAGACAACAAGAATTTCCGGACTTAAGTCCCACTGTTCAGTTATATAGCTTCAAGGATTTTCATTAAAAAGATCAGGGAGAGGATAGTTAAGTGACTGTGTCACCAAGATAGTTAGTGTTCAGTACTTGGGCACAGCATGGGCTCCACAGTAGGTTGAAGAGATGTTGATGGGCAGGGTGCGTCTGGCTGTCTCTATAACCTCCAGCATCTTGAGCTCCGTCTGCAGCTCCAGACCGTAGCCACTCTTACATTCCACCAGGGTGGTGCCAGCTCTCTGCATCCGACCCAGCCGGCTGGTCAGTGAGGCCAGTAAGACGGAGGCCGGAGCTGCCCGTGTGTGATCCACAGTAAAGTGGATCCCTCCACCAGCACGATGCACATCCATGTAGGTGGCGCCAGCAAGCTGCATGAACAATACTTCTTGCATTACCTCTCCAACTGAGATTAATTTACTAACCAGTGCATGCAACTCAGGTTAACTGGAAGCATTGAGATCACAATGATATACCTTCATGGCAAATTCATGCACCCTGTCACCAGCCCAAACTGGATGGGTGTGAGCGTCAACCAAACCTGAAACAAGAACATTCCTCTAGTAATTGCCATGACCACCACTGATTTTAATGTTATGCAATGTAATTCACAGATCACAAATCTATGGACCCTGGAAATAGCCCAGTTCTGCTCTGCTGCTATGGAAGGATACTCACCCGGTATGACACACATTCCTGTTGCATCAATCACTTTTTCAAACGATTCTTCTAAATATTGGGACTTAATGGTATTTGCAGGCCCCACCGCTTTAATCAGCCCGTCTCTGGAGAAATAGATAACGCATTACTAGATTCGTTAGATACTTTAGATACTAGAGGTCTGAGCACCAATTATTGTAAGGATTTCAATAGGCTTATCACAACACATAAAATATGCCAAAATGTAGTGACTATAGAAATAAACCAAAGTATCTTACCTCCCAATTACTATGCTGCTATTTTCAATTACATAAAGGTTCTGCATTCCATCCTTTGTCAGGTACTTTTCTCCTTGGTTGCAAATCAAGACCACCTGTTTCGCATTCTTTACCAAAAGTCTGTAATTGCTGGACATTTTGTTATTCTGAATAACAGACCAAAAGATGTGTCTCCGCTAGAAGCGTTCACTCACTGCCGCAGTTTGGAGAAAAGCAAATATTTGACCAGGAGAACAAAGTTCAAAGTGTAAAAAAGCGGGTATGGTCTAGGTCTACTCCCATCATTTGCATACACAGAAATAACTACTTTGACATGGATGAGTTGATTGTCTCCGCCAGGCCTGCGTGTCCGCCTGTGGACAGCTAATCTCTGGCACTGTTGGCTTGATCGCAGCGAAACTGTGCACACACTCTCCCTGGATGCCAATTCAGAACCTCTGCCCCAACTTTTTCACATGGGCCTGTTATTACCAGGAGACCGCTGTTTGCAAAACACATTTTTACAGTACTCCTACAGGTTTTGTCCAAACATCATGCAAATCGGTACACAGTATCTCTAGTAGTCATTAAACAAAACAGGTCTTTCAGATTTTTCATATTCCATCCTGAATGATGAAAAATGGCTTCCAAAGTTTGCAGGAGTGCTCCGTTTTGAACAAAATGCCTCAAATCATAAACACATGCCATTCTTTTAACATTGACCTATTATAGTGCCACCAGGAGGCCACCTTTTTTATATTACTCCTACAAACATCACGCAAATCTGTACATATTATCTCTTTGGTCAAGTGATCAAGACGGATCCGTCCACACTAACCTACCTGACCTGGCGGAGACCTGTGGTCCGAGGAGCACTTTTTCTAGTTCATGCATCTTTTACCGTCTTATGGACTGTTATTAACATTTGTGTATTTCAGTCTTTAGTGGTCTGTTAACAATTTAAACCCTATATAATTCAGTTGACAGGAGTCCCACAGGGATCTATAGGGTACGTAACTTGGTCCCCACCTTTTTTATGTTTCCCTCTACACCAGTGGTGTGTTCTACCGTGTCCCGCTGTATACGCCGTATACAGTGTAGATTTTTTGGGGAAAAAGCGTATACAGTCTACTAACCATTTCATCCATTGAAAACGCGCTAGCGTATAGCCACGACCATGCGCATCTCGTGCAGGGAATGATTATCGTATACCTCCGAAAAAAAACCTAGACCACACCACTGCTCTACACCATCTATTTTCGCATTACATGCCCAGAATAGGGACACTAGGGTTCAAATGGTTAAGACATCATACTAATAAAACTCAAGACGACAATTTTAAGAAAGGGTACAATATTCTTTATTGTCTGTATAACTGGACTTTCATACAGTAAAAAAACAAAAATATTTTTCGAAACTTAATTAACCCCAAGCGGCATTTGACATGGTGAACACACAAAAGTACAAAGTAATACAACTAAAACAACACAAACGCACTCATACAGGGAATCATTTGGAGCATTCTCTCCTGGCACCTTTTCATCACTCTCTCATTTCTCCATCTTCCTCCTCTTCTTCTACACCTCTGATGTACAATACATTATTGCACCTGTGGAGATGAAGAATGTCTCAGCACACAAAACAATATCTAACAGAACAGCTCCATCATTCATCAAATCCCCTTGCTTCCATTAAAGTAAGATTATAGGGCTAATAATTAATCGTTGTGCAAATGATTTTTATTTTATTGTGTTGTACGTGTAAAATAGCTCTATATTCCCATAGTAACCATTGCTATATACAGTGTTTCTTGAGTAATGGGGGTCTCTCCAACTATTTAAACAGAAAATATATTTTCAGGTCAGGATACCAATTTCATCCAGGGAGAGAACACATACAGGATAAACATGAGAACATTCGCAGACAAAATTGGAACAGGAGCACTATACAATTGAAGGTGATAAGTGGGTTCTCTCTCTAGATTGGATGACATTGGCAATGGTGACCCACCTGAAAATGTATTTTATATTTATTAGAGAGCTGGAGAGACCCCCCGTTACTGAACAAACACACTATAGCAATGATTACTATCATAATATAGAGCTTTAACTTTGAAATAATTGTTTTCTTTGCTACATTTCTTTTTTAAAGATGTTTCATCTGGTCTACTGACTGAAGGAACCCAGTGTTTCTACATTTAAAAAAGTACAGTGTACACATTATCAGAATTTATATTACCTGATCAGCACTTCTCCAAGATGACCCGCTAATGCACCATCCACATACTCTTCTGTGTTCGCCAACTGTTAAGGAGACGAGCATAACATAAATGTCAAACATCTTAAACTGTGATGGTTTATTTATTCACATGGCAACAGATATTTAACAGTGGCAATAGAGGTTTACACTCAGCAACAGCTGTTCTTCCAGCTTAAATTGAAGCCTATTTTATTGTGTTTAACATGTACAGTACCAGTGGTGTAAAGTAACCAATACTTTTACTCAAGTAAATTAGGTATTCCGGACTTTTACTTGCAACAGGGTATTTCTACATTGCGGTACTGATACTTTCACTTAAGTAAAACATGCAAGTACTTCTTCCACCACTGTAAGTACTGACCTGCATGTTCATGTATCCATCCACAGACACCAGGTAGCCCTTGTATTCCATCCCCCACTTCAGCTTCACCATGACTGGTTTCCCTGTCAGGCCGTTCAGGAAGGGCTTCGGGTTCAGAGGTAAACTCTATGGAGAAACACAAGATGCAACAAACAATCACATGATCTGGTAACGTGTTGAGGCTGATTTAGGCAAAAAATGGCCAATCTACAATGGCGCTTTGAGTTTATAGATCAGCTATTTTCATCTAACGTGACCACAGTGATGTTAGATTATAAAAGATCTCCGTGCATCTTCTCCAGTTACTATTTTCTTTGTAGATTTTGATTATTATGATTACAAAACATGCATTAACCACTTCAGCCCTATACATACTTGAAAATAGACGATCTACAAGCTTGTAAATCTGCTATTTTCGAGGCATTTTTATACATTTGGAAATGGGACATTCTGCATAATGAATACTTTCACTTTTGGTACTTTGAGTACGTTTTGATACCAACACTTTTGCACTTTAACGCAAGTAAATTTTGATTACCAGACTTTTACTTATAACAGAGTATTTCTACGTTGCAGTATTGATAGTTTAACTTAAGTAAAAAATGTGAGTGTTTTTTCCAACACTGCAGAAATGTTATAATGCTCACATCCATTCGTTTGAATGAGAGACCGCTAGCGTTAGCTAGTCATGCTAACCAACTAAAAGCAAAGGCTACCAGCAAAAGAGCTGTAAGATAAACATGTTTCCTCCAAAACAACCGACAACAAACAGCTCTAATATTGTATTCTCACCATTTCGACTCAGTTGTGTGTTCTAAATCACTCAGGGTAGTTATTATTATAGTTATTATTTTAACGACACAATAACGTAACACTCAGTCAACACACAGCACGCTTTGCCGCCGAGCCGGAAGTATTACACTGCGTGAACCTCAACGGAAGTGAGCAGCGTTGCCAGGTTTTGCGAGAGAAACAAGCAACAAGGTCTATGAAAACAAGCCAAAAAGAAGCACAGGGAAGTAACAGTTCAATACAAGGTCTGTTAAGAGGATTTTAAACCCAAGAAAGCACTATGGCTTGTTTCCATTGGGGTCCTTTGTACTCAATTCATTGAAACATTTAATGACAGAGAAATATACTCTACTTTGCTACTTTACAATGAGCTTGTAGATCTGCTTCTGCTATATTCTGCTGCTATTTTCAAAACAAATCTTGAAATAAAATGTGGAATATTTGGAAGATTTTTTAAACATTCAGATGGGTGTTAGGGGACAAATACATAAATGTGGGGGTCCTTGACATGAAAATATTTGAGAACCACTGGTTAAAATAATCAAAAAATTGTGAAGCAAGCCCAAATAAGCAACCACACTTTAGAAACAAGCCAAAAAAAATCGCAACTACCAATATTTACAAGCAACTTTACAGAAAAATAAGCCTTAAGTCGCTTATAATAAGCAGACATGGCAACACTGGAAGTGAGTAATGTTAAAGTTATGTACTGCCATCTAGCGGCCTGGGGGTTTGCAGTGCACAGACGAATTACACAGTATTATGGACTGTATACTTTCCCATAATTTCTTTCAGAAGATAAAGTGATTTTGCTGTAAATTTCTTATAAAACACTTTCCGTCTCAGAGAAGGCTTTCAGAGTTCTAATTTGTCTAGCATGTTGTCAGGGGTCATTGCCATGCTGGCTTGTAGTGGTGGTTTTGCCATGGACATACAAAATGAGTAGACAAATATATAAAGAGCTAGGCCTAAATGACCATTACAGGTCTGTACCTCTGAGAGTGTACAAATGTAATGTAATAGAAAAATAAAACGTTTAAGAACCACTATACTAGTGGACTCCTAATGTGCCATACACAGTGTCATAGTAAATCAGTGTCATACACATTCTGAAGAAAACCTGGAGACTGACATTCAGTCATTGGGTCTTATGATCAAAATAAGAACATTACAATGGTGTGTAAAAACAAAATCCAAAATTTGCCACGGCCCAGGCCAAGTCTTGCCACGGACAGACACATTTGTACCTGTACGGACATATTGATGACCCCTGCATGTTGCCTATCCGCTGAACCCTTCACACCAGTGAGTGGAACCAAGTGTAGGCCTGTGGCATCTTGATCCAATGAAAACATGTCACTCGAACACCGACCTTGTCTAAGAGATGTTTAGACATAGTTAGCTTTATTTCATCATAACTATGACCTGCTTTAGGAGGAAAAAATGTGAATTGATTGCCATAAATCTGGGTCATGTCGTCTCTGTCTGGGCACGGTCTACTACAGATCTCACTCATTTTTCTATCGTGAAGCATTGGGACTGTTATTAAAGCATCTGACAAGTTCAAACCTGACATTATGAATCAAACTAACATCTAACTTCCTACAGTGAGGCCTGGGCTTTGACAGAAATTCCTCTGAAAGTACTCTAGGCCTTTCTATGCATGTTTGAAATACTGATGTTTGAAATACTGATGTCCTTACATCATTTAGCCTGTTTCTTCTCCACCGTTTTTGGATGTTTTGGATTGAACCACCTTTTTGTTATTACCGACCAATCAGTCAGTCATCATCACGCCTGTTATGGTGTGTGTAATATGCAGTCATGCGTGTGCGTGTTGGGTTACACCCTGTGGTGTGTGTGTGTGTGTGTGTGTGTGTGTGTGTGTGTGTGTGTGTGTGTGTGTGTGTGTGTGTGTGTGTGTCTGTGTGTGTGTGTGTGTGTGTGTGTGTGTGTGTGTGTGTGTGTGTGTGTGTGTGTGTGTGTGTGTGTGTGTGTGTGTGTGCGCGCGTGCGTGTGCGCGTGCGTGTGCGCGCGCGTGCGTGCGCGCGTGCGTGTGCGCGCGCGTGTGTGTGTGTGTGTGTGTGTGTGTGAGAGAGTGAGAGAGAGATAGAGAGAGAGAACACGTATGGTCAGGCATCACATAAACGTGCCCACGTGTTTGTGTCCGTTTGAGTAAGCTACTCTAAGTGTGTCTACTTGTAAAGTGTTACAGGCTAAACTAAACCTTTTGATATTCTCAGGTCAGTTTAAATGGGAGCATTCCGGTCCAAAGGGCCCTTTGATGTTGGTGGAGGAGAGCTAAGTTCTGTCTGGTGGAGCTGACTGACAGACGCAAGCTGAAGCTGACTGCGTCTGCGGAGAGGCTGAACCGCAGGAAGCATAAAGCACGAGACTCCTCTCAGGCACTGACCATGTGTAAATGTGCTCACATTTGGACACACAGTATGAATGAAAAGGGCCCCATGCTTCTTTCCACAGCCTTCCATAGTGTAAATGTCTCAGTCTCTGTTATAACAGTAGTGCTGTTATAACATAAGTAGTACTGTGTCCCATAATTGTGTGGGTGGGTGTGTCTTAGGCAGATTAATAGATCAGGTGTGGAGAGCTGGAGACCAAATAGTTTTCCATTTTTGACAGATTACACTGCCATAATCATTGTTTACATACCATTTCTGGGCACAGGGGGGCACACTGTACACAGTATTGTGTGTTGAAGACACAGGCCTATTATCATAACACATGTCAATTGTCCTACAGATCAATACTCACTTTAGACTGGATTGCCTGTGCAGTGTGTTGGACAGACATTCATCATACTAGGGACAAATTTGTTCCGAGCCGAGTCCTTTTTGAGCAGTTTCGACACTCCCTATTGGTCACTTTTAAAAAACATTTTGGGGATGTATTTCAAAAGCTTAATTAAAAACTATCCAGTTTGGACAAACTGCCAGTGATTTGATTGATAATGTTTAATTGGAACTGATGGCACACACATTTTGCATTTGTAGCACACCCTAGTGGTCGATTTGACATTTCAGTGATTCAGGAACCTACTACACCTTGCAAGTTTTATGATGACTGGGCCAATGGTCGTTGACTTTGGTCAATGCATGAGCCTCACCCTTTTAAAGTTCATTAGTCAATCAAATTTAATTAGGAACTTAATACCCAGAAACTTTTAGGGCAGAAGGAAGAATAGGTCTAAAAATCAGGCCCAGGGTTCTAGCAGCATTGCTGCTTCAGCTTGGACTCCTATTAAGCACTGCTTAGTGCTTATATGATATTTATTAATTATGTGTTCTTGTATGAGGCCACCAGACAGTCATCTACTGTTGAACAGAGACTGCCATGTGGAAAGCAGAGCTGGAATTAAAAAGCCTTTATTGTCTTGCATTCCGATGTTTTTGAATGGATACCAAAAATGTTGTCAACAATGCCCCTTGTCAGGTTCAGCCAAGTGACCAAATAACCCTGCAATTTGAAGTGCGTCACCAAAGTCGTCCCAAAGCTCTTATGTCCACCCCATCTGAAGCCAATTAATAACGTTTATCGTGCTGTGCAGATAAGCACAGCACGATATAGTCCCCGAGGGGGTTCCAGAGGGTCCCCAGCTAAATTATTGCCAAATGGACATCATCTTTGAACAGGACTGTACCTCAAGAGAGTGTACAAAGGGAACCAAATGGACCCACACTATGCACCGATCCATTCCATTATTTTGTATACTCTCTAAGTTATGGGGGTCCTTGGTTTAATAATGAATACCAAACTGGGGGGTTCTTGAAATCAAAAGGTTTGAGAACCACTGCTTTAAACAAACTGTGACTCTTTTGACTGGAATGTGCCTTTACACTGTAGTCTGACTGTGACTCATGATGACTCGCTGGAATGTTCCTTTAAACCAAAGAAAATGCAGAAAGGGGGTGGAGTTTCAGAGTGCTGTCACTCTTCTCCTTACAAATTTATGTGCAGTTGAATAGCAGCAATAGACAGTGGTGTAAAGTAACTAAGTACATTTACTTAAGTACTATACTTAAGTACAATGTTGAGGCATCTGTACTTTACTTGAGTATTTCCAATTTCAAATTGTACATTTTGAATTCTGGACTTTTACTTGTAAGAGAGTATTTCCATATTGCAGTATTGGTACTTTTACTTAAGTAAAGAATGTAAGTACTTTTTCCACCACAGTGGCAATAGACAGCAGCAGTTCACTGTAGGGAGTACAGCAGACAGCAGCAGTTCACTGTAGGGAGTACAGCAGACAGCAGCAGATCACTGTAGGGAGTGGGGTACAGCAGACAGTAGTAGATCACTGCAGCAGACAGCAGCAGATCACTTCAGATCACAGCAGCAGATCACTGTAGTAGGGAGTACATAGCAGACAGCAGCAGATCACTGTAGAGAGTACAGCAGACAGCAGCAGGTCCCACAACATCACAGGTGGAATCCGTTTTCTCAGGACTTCTCGTGTGGTGTGGACCTTTTCTTTTGACGACTGATTCCGCTCTTGTGATTCATTCTAGGCGCCTGGAAGATACTTTTATTTGACCTGCGCACTTGCTTGCCTTTTTGCTGCCCGTTGATGAAACCTTGCGTCTACTTCTCTTTACCACACTTGAATACTAACTTTAGCAAAGGTTAACACGTTGCACATCGACTGGATTCCTCACGTACTTCCACCGCATCCTGAATTCAACTACGGAATGGATTTTGGAGCTATAATGGCCTTATTTGTGTTCACTTTGGCCACCCCATCCGATGCAGGTTAGTAGGTTTTTAAATCGTAAAACTCCTAGGCTTCAAGTAGCTCCAATCGGAACCTCTCCCTCCGCTAAATAGCTCCGAGATGAGGTCCCACAGCGTAGGCTGCTGGAAGAGTGCGACACCGGTGAACGGTGGCCAATATAGTTAATTACCCTTTTCCGCTCATCGTATCCTAAAAGTAAATGTATTTCCCCTGCTCTCAGATGTTTTACATTTTAGCGCTCAAGAAAATCTAAGTGACGGGTTGAAACAAGCGTTTTAATCGCTTTTTTAGTCAGCCCGTGGCCAGTCAACCCCCGTCCGCATGCGCAGTACTGCTCCCCTTCAGGTTGCATTGGGAAAACATGGCACAGGCTGACTAAAAAAGCAATTTGAACGCTTGTTTCAACCCGTCGGTTACATTTTATTGACCGCTAAAATGTCAAACATTTGAGAGCAGTGGGGACAACCTTTACCTTTTGGATACGATGTGCGGAAAAGGGTAAGAATCAAGAATATTGGCCAATATTCGCCGGTGTCGCACTCTACCGGCACACTACGCAGCGGGACCTCATCTCGGAGCTCTACAGCGGAGGAAGAGGTTCCAAATGGGTCTAGTCTTCTAGGGTCCCGACTCCCGTCGATGTCTAGCACAAAAAAATCATATATAGTTTTGGTTAGATATGGGATCTTTAATCGTGTTGTGCTTTTGTTTTACACAGACTATAAAGTCTCGTTATAAAAAATATAGCTGGACATTAATTAAACCAGTTCACTCAGTCACCATTTAAAAAATAACCTCAAGGAGGCATGGAAACAATAGGCGATGATGTTTGTGAATCCCATTGTTCACTGATACTGATTAATTGGAACTATAGGCAATTTGTTCTAAAATCAGAGTTGTGGTTTAGGCCAGTGGTTCTCAACCTTTTCAGGCTACGACCCCCCAAAATAATCATATTTGAACTGGGGACCCCCCCCCCCCAAAAAAAATAAAAATAATAATCATATTTGAACTGGGGACCCCCCCCCCCCCAAAAAAAATAATCATATTTGAACTGGGGACCCCCCCCTTAAGTAATCATAATCATATTTGAACTGCTGACCTGCCAAAATAATCATATTTGAACTGGGGACCCCCCCACCCTGAAAAACACGTGGAATTGTAGGAGTTGAGGCATTACATTTAGTTTGACTCCATCCCACAGTTAAATATTGTGAAAACAGCAGATCTACAAGCTCTGCTGTTTCCCCCCAAAATACTCTTTCTTATATTATTTGACAATTTGGCCAATGTTTCACCAGTTTTTATAGTATAGTTTGTTGATTACTTTTGATGCAGCAATGGTCTTTCTTTTTCTTTTTTTTTGGGAGGTATTAAAAATGTCTTAAAAGTCCTTAAAATTGTCACTTTATTGTCGTCTGGGGACCCCCCCCCCCCAAAATCATGTGGGGAATGACCCGACCCACAGGTTGAGAACCAGTGGTTTAGGCGATAAATCAATTATAGTGTTAGTTGGCAGCAGAGCCAGCCAGGGCTGTTAAGAGATGTCATTCTCGCCCGGGGGTTGTTCTCCAGTGATCCCACGCGCTAAGCGTCTGGAACACGTCAGAATGCTGTTGCTCATCATCACAGAGCTGCTGGGGCCAGACTTTATCTGAGCCACAGTCCACGTTCTGTAGGAGAGGCAGCAGGTGCACAATGCCTCTGTTAGGCTTTCACATAATAACATTTATTTCCCATTGTTTGACTTATATAGGCTACTGAGTCACTATTACCCCCATATTTAACTCACATGTAACCAAATCGGTCGCATGCAGTTATTTATAATAGGCTACATAGTAGACCTACATAATGATAACTCTTGCACTAACGCTCACTTTCCGATATGTCTTATGTCATTTTCACCTTTCATTAACCAATCCTTGATGAATTACACAGGACCTCAATGGAAATAAGCCCTGGGCTTTTTGGGGGTTATCCTTTTAGCATCCTCTGGTATAAATCTGTACCACTGTACCTTTTTTGCAAACTGTTAATAAAGTATTCAATCAATCATATATTTGGCGCCCTGTAATAACTCACACTCTGTCTGTTGTCTGTCTGTCTGTCTGTCTGTCTGTCCATCCGTCCAGGCATGGCTATGGAAGTGATGCGTGCAGGCGTGGCCCCCCGCTGTGAGAGCCGGGCGTGTAACCCCCGCATGGGCAACCTGGCCCTGGGGCGCCGGGTCCTCAGCCAGACCGTGTGTGGCAACAACGGCACAGAGCTCTACTGCTCCTACTCCGATACCAATGCCAACCAGCCCTGCAGCAGTGCCAAGTGTGCCAAATGCAACGCCGGCCTGCCCCTCCTGGCCCACCTGGCAGCCGCCATGGCCGACTCGTCATTCCGTCACCCCAACACCTGGTGGCAGTCGGCCGAAGGGGTGGAGTCTGAGACGATACAGCTGGACCTGGAGGAGGAGTTCTACTTCACCCACCTCATCTTGGTGTTCCGCTCGCCACGGCCGGCCGCCATGGCGCTGGAGCGCTCGCAGGACTCCGGCCGGACGTGGAGGACGCTGCAGTACTACGCCAGCAACTGCAGCGCCGCCTTTGGCCTGCAGGAGGGAAAAGCTGCAGGGGCAGGCCGGGATGGAGCCACTTGCTCCTCCAAATACTCTGGGGGTTATCCGTGCACCCGCGGAGAGGTGAGGATTGCTGTTTCTGTTGCTACTGTGTGAACTGCATGAGTTCACAGAAATAAATGCAGGCCAGAGGGCAATATAGAATATAGGTAAATAGAATGGCACATTTTCAGTCCCTGTAACCAGAATATGTTCATGGACCGCGTTCCTCTCTAATTGCTACATCTGGGTTGTATTGAGAACCATCTCATAACATACAGGGCATAATGCCAGGGCTACCTACACTCTAAAATCTTGAGTGTACAAATGTAAACAAATGGACAACCCATCGCGGTGCGACGCGTTGTGAACTTGTAAATCTGCTATTTTCACTATTATTGATTTTTTTTTAATGTCTGGACAATCTATTTTGGGGGAAATGTCAATACAGCACAGCATTAATATTAAAAAGAAAATATACTTGAATAAAAAAAGCAAGTACTAGTTGAGTGATATTTGACCAGGAGTATACTTTGACTCAAGTACTGGGGTTGGGGTCGTCCACCACTGCCTGACAGATACTCATATTCTGTGCATGCAATTGCGATCAAGTTCATTACACTAAGAATGGAGAACACAATGACATGT
>NC_137625.1:23149493-23151993 GCF_963280865.1 Gymnoscopelus braueri
TCTCTCTCTCTCTCTCTCTCTCTCTCTTAGATCCATCAGTGCCCATTGTGCATGTTTACCAGATTACAGTTCACAGTGCTTTGATGGAATTAGACCTTTAAAGCCAGACTTGCACTATTTTCCAGCCTAAAACAGGAAGAGAGATTGCCTTTGTAAAAATGCTCTGATTCTTCTCTCTTCTTTTTGGTCAAGCACTGTTTTCTATAAAAGTGTCTATTAGTGAAGATTTAATATTATGTGTCATAGCAATATTAAAATCATAAATACAACAGACTCTAATGAGAGCATTGGCATAGCTTCTTTTAGAATATTTGTTATGTCAAGGAAAGGCCAGCAATGGTGGGTGCATATGTATCGTTGCTGTCAGGCAGACGGCAGACACCTCTTATCTCCATACTTTTTTTGATACTACAGTGTCACACAAAAAAAACTCAAAAACAGCCGATCTATAAGCTCTACAAAGCGTGTTGCGATGCGACACGTTTTGAGCTTATAAATCTGCTGTGTTTGAATTTGAATCCTGAAAAGTAACAGTTTTGGACGTATGAGGTTTACACCAGACGGCAACGATACGTGTGTCTTTGTGTGTGTGCGCACACACACACTTTGCACGCATCTGTACACAGGAGTACACCGTAATATCCCCAGTGTTAATTAAACTCTGAGACTGTAAAAATGGACTCTAGTTGGCCCGGCAGGGGTGAATGTAACTCTTGAGAGTTAAATGAACACTGAAGACTTTACCGTGCATGCTTGTGTGGATGTATGTGTGTGTGCTGGTGTTGCTGTGGTGTCGCCGGGCTGTCGCGGGCCTTTTGTCCGGGCCTGAGTTATGTGGAGCTGCATCTCTGTCCCGCGCTTTGTCTCTCCCTGCTCTCCGTGCTCTCCCGCGGACCGGCGCCCCTCGTCCTATTTGTCGTGTTCGCTTAATTGCAGACCACAATGCCGTGACCCCGTGACCTTTTCCAACAACAGGGAAATTAATAGCGCTCCTCCCATCACACTCCCGGACAGTCATCTAGCCAATGAGGGAGCAGCATGGGGGCTCGACTCGGAACGGTCCCCCAAAAACACACACGCACACCCCTCGGCCAATGATATCAATGACAGGCAGTCAGGGATACGCGGTCCTTACAACTGCGCACACACACTTGGACACAGAGACACACTGCAAAAGAAAAAAGAAAAAAACACACACACACACACACACTTCTTTCACAGCGAGAGCTGGGGTGTGGACCAACTTTTTTGCCCTAACAAAAGCAGTGGTGTAAGTTGGTTGCTAGTAGCAACAGAAGCCGTGGTGATGGCAACAACGGGGGGCTTCAATAGGATGTTTGGTTTGAAGGATGCCAGACGAGAGAGAGAGAGAGAGAGAGAGAGAGAGAGAGAGAGAGAGAGAGAGAGAGAGAGAGAGAGAGAGAGAGAGAGAGAGAGAGAGAGAGAGAGAGAGAGAGAGGCAAGCGCTGTACTTCTGTGTGTTTATGAAATGTGCCTCTTTTGATTGACAGGTGATCTACCGAGCCCTGCCCCAATGGGAGTCGCTGGACCCGTTTGGCGCGGCGGCCCAGGAGCAGCTGAGGGTGACCAACATCCGCATCCGTCTGCTGAAGCACCAATCCTGTCCCTGCCAGGCCAAAGATCCCGCCTCCGCGGGCGGAGCTTTGCCCCCCACCCAGCACTTTGCCATCTATGACCTGATAGTGAAGGGGAGCTGCTTCTGCAATGGCCATGCCGAGCACTGTGTCCCTGCCCCTGGGTACCAACCTGTTAGAGACAGGACCAACCACTTGGTGAGGGATATAGCCACGGGGTGTGTCAGTGAGAGAGAGAGAGAGAGAGAGAGAGCATATGCCTGAATTATTTGTGTCTCTGTGTGTGTGGTTATGCAAGAGAGAGTGTGTATATGTCTCTCCCACTCTCTGTGTCTGTGTGCATGTTAGGACCCAGACAGCTTAATGACTGTGGGTATCACCTTTCTCTCTCCCACTTCCTGCGGTCGCCTGGCTCTGTCAGGGCAGATAAAGAGCTGCATTTTCCTCTGATACGGAGAAACGCCAAGAGATGTGGTTATTGATTCAGCAGACGGCTAATGATGGTGTTGATGTGTGTGTGTGTGTGTGTGTGCGTGTGTGTGTGCGTGTGTGTGTGTGTGTATGTGCGTGTGAGCGGGCGAGCGAGCGTGGTTCAGTCAATGTGTAAACAGGCGAGCTTGATTCACTGTTACGCGTTAAGATACACAAAGAATGCTTCAGACCGTACCAGTGGAACTCCTATCTCCGGCATCTCCACAAACAGTTCCGTTCGACGCCTTTGAAGCCGAACGCCTATTCTCCTGCAATCAGCGGGCCCCAAGAGCAGGGGAAAGTGAGAGTCAACACTGAGCTTCCTTTGAAAGACAGACACAAAAAGACATTTAGACGGATAAACAGCGTGCCCGCCTCAAACTATGTTATCAAGTGCAACGGGAAAATGCTTCTGTCGCGCCCACGATAATGAG
>NC_137625.1:23161993-23164493 GCF_963280865.1 Gymnoscopelus braueri
AAATATAGCAGATCTACAAGCTCATAGCGCGGCTCTCGGTGCCGCGCTATGAGCTTGTAGATCTGCTATTTTCGAATAGCCCAAAGGAATCTTAAAATGACACAGATGCGCCCCCGCTCTTAATGGGTTAACTGATAAATGTGTGTATGTGCGTGCGTGCGCGCGCGCGTGCGTGCGTGTGCCTGCACGCGTGTGTCTGTGAATCTCTATGTACAATCTGTGGCATCTTTTTTTTTTATGGGTCTGCTGATATTGCAGAGTTTAGACTAAAGGTAGGCTTTATCTTATCGCGCGTTGCCCATGACGATCGCTCCGATAAAGACGGCAATCCGTCTGGGAGCGCAGACAGTGGGGGGTTTGTTACATCATCTTTATGCGTCCAGACACATGTGATAGATTGGGGGGTGAGAGGGCAGGGGGACGGGCCTCTGGATCCAGTTAGAGCCATTTACTGCCAGCAGGGTGGAAAGGGGGGAGGCTTCAAGCATCATTAAACAACAGAAAAACAGCCCCCAACTGCCCCCCCCCCCCTTCTCTCTCTCCTTGTCTTATCCTCCTTCCTTCACCCCAACTCTCCCCCCCTCTCACACCCTCTTCCCCAGGGACAGATTTATGGGGGAGAGCTGAGACTGTTGCTTTCACCCCCTGCAAGGCTCTGGGTCTTGCTATTCACACACGGTAGAGAGAGAGAGCCAGCAATACCTTTCTCAGACAGGGAGTGGAGGTGACTGTGGGGTTTTGTCTCACGTCATTGTTTAAAACATGAAAAATAAAGTAAAGTGTGTTACAAATACAATTTATTATTAGATGAGAAAAAGAGGTTGCGCATCAACAATGGGTTTTCTCAGTGGAGTGCTAGACCCAAAATCCAGAATCCAAAATACATCAAAAGTAGGAATTGAAAAAATCCCCAAAAGGTAGCACATCCAAAATTTCAAATCAATGGAGGACAAAGTACTAACATTTCCACTTTTTTTATTGGCACACACCAATAAACGAACCCAATTTATTATTATTGTTATTTTGTGTGTGTGTGTGTGTGTGTGTGTGCGTGTGTGCGCTCGGACAATGGCTTTGAGGGGGAGGGCTGTTTTAAAGTACACACTATCAGCAGACAATTAGAGGGGACATGAGCGAGTGAAAGCCCTGGAAGTAAGTGTGTGTGTGTGTGTGTGTGTGTGTGTGTGTGTGTGTGTGTGTGTGTGTGTGTGTGTGTGTGTGTGTGTGTGTGTGTGTGTGTGTGTGTGTGTGTGTGTGTGTGTGTGTGTGTGTGTGTGTGTGTGTGTGTGTGTGTGTGTGTGTGTGTGTGTGTGTGTGTGTGTGTGTGTGCGTGTGCATGCGTGTGCATAGGCCATCTGATAAGAAGATGACAGAGGGACCATTGTGTGGCATGTTGCTGCAACAAAACATTCACTGTCTCAGTAGGTCCAGAGTCCTACCGGACGCCATGCAACCCCCCTCACCCAACCCTACTACCTCCCATATGCTGCACAGTGCACACTCACGACCATATACTGTATATATCACATACTGTTTAGTTACCGGGAATGTTTCATTTGTATTCATTTTCATTCACTCCATTGACAGCATGTGGTTGCCATCCCCTGGGTTCCATGCCCTTCCACCTGGCCGATGGCACCGATGGCTCGCTGTGTGATCCCTCCAACGGCAACTGTATCTGCAAGCCGGGAGTAGGAGGAGTGCACTGCGACCGATGCATGGTGGGATACTGGGGTTTCCATGAGTATGGCTGCCGTCCGTGCGACTGTGCGGGCGACTGTGATCCCTTTACCGGGGACTGTATGTTTGGGTGAGTGGCGCACACCATCGTTCATTCACGCACTTAGCACTAAAGCCCTCATTTCTGCTTTGTTCCACGCTGGTGTCACGTGCCGAAAATAGTCCGTCTACAAGTTCACAACGCATCGTGCTGTGACAAAGTATAAATCAACCTAACACACACACACACATCCTCATTCCGACATCCACTGCAGATATATACTGTTGGGCCAGAAACTCAATATTTCATCGTATTTTCATTTTTAAACTGCTTTTGCTGCTTTGACACCTGAATATCCCTTCAGGGATCAATAAAGGTTTATGCTACATACGGAAATCATGAGTGTTCATGATTCCAGTGACAATTGGGTTAATTGTTTATGGTTCCTGCCATTGATTGATTTATTGTATTGTATCGATGAATTCTCTAAAACAGCACGTATAAACATAAAAAAAAACATTGTTGACCAAATTCACAGAGGACAACTCAGAAATTGTGGTCTGTGGTCCTCAACAGTTTTTTTTTCCTTCTCTTTTTCCATTTGCTTGGTTTAGGTCAGACCTAGAGCTTTATAACTTGGAGGGAAATTCCAGTGAGCCTGTCAGAATCTTCAGAACAGATGAACTCTTCTCAGCTCTCCACTACTCAGGTAAGATACAGCCTAGCTAGGGACCCCCTGGAGTGTGTATGCATGTGCGTGTGTATGCGCATGCATGTGGT
>NC_137625.1:23169493-23296993 GCF_963280865.1 Gymnoscopelus braueri
ACTTTTGAGACAGACCCTCTGGAACAGTTGTTCTCAAACTTTTCCATGTCACTGACCCCCAAATTAATATGTATTTGGCCTCAGACCCCCATCTGAAAGTATTTTGTGGCAGGATTTATTGAAAATAGCCAATGAACTAATGAAAACAGATTTTTATGCTATATTAACTAATATTGCTGGGGACCGCTTGGAACCCCCTCAAGGACCACTGTGGGTCCCCGGACCCCACTTGGAGAACCACTGCTCTGGAACAGCTCCACAAGAGGAGTAAACATTTGGGCACCCAGAGCCTGTGGGTAATGGAGAGATAAAAAGGTCAAAAAGAGGGAGGAATAAATATAAGGCAGGTGAGGATGGAGGGAGAAATTAGAAAGATGCATTTAGATGACGCATCTGCTGCATTTACCCAGCAGATGGCTGCTCAGATGAGCGCACGAGGAAGCTGTTGGGGCCCAACCACTTGAAACCTAGAGTCCCTATTCTGGGGTGAACAGTTGGCGGAAATAGCCAATCTGCAATCTCAGAACATGTTGCGAGCTCGTAGATCGGCAATTTTCGGCAAAGACATTTGGTGTAGAGGCCGGAGGAAAAAAGGAGCGGACCAAGTAGAGAGCCCTGGGGGACACCGATTAACTAATAGTACATAATATATAGGGTCTAAGTGGTTACGTGTCTTGCTCAGGGACACTTTCACACGTAGACTGGGGTAGCTAAAGGTCAAACCGGTGAACTCCTGTTTCCCAGACGGCCTCGCTACCTACTCAGCTACGGAATGAATGAAAAGTCTGGGGGAAAGCGTCGAGCGGAAGGGATGAGAATTTGGTGACCTTTATGTGTGTGCTGCACTGATGTGTGTCATCATGTGGTCCATATTAGCTCATCAGTTGTGATTCCAGAATGAGAAGATGGAGGCCTTGTAAATTAGATCAGGCGGGAACTAAGAGATTTAAGGGTCATTTAAAAGTCTGTTTAGAAGTGTCTCTAAAACCATCCTTGTTTCTCCAAAGCTGTTCATGATCTCTCACCCCCTCATCATCAGCAAGACAGCTGTCGTATATTGGCCTGAACTCTATGCACGGGCAGCAAAGGCTCGTGGACATCTCACCTTCACTCGCGCTACAATTCTTTGTTATTTTTTTCTGCCCATCCCACAACCACAAATTCAAACAGTTGTAGTACAACACCATCTGTTGTACGAACTCTATTTACTCGCAGCTTC
The DNA here is from genome assembly GCF_963280865.1 of Gymnoscopelus braueri. Taxonomy (NCBI): domain Eukaryota; kingdom Metazoa; phylum Chordata; class Actinopteri; order Myctophiformes; family Myctophidae; genus Gymnoscopelus; species Gymnoscopelus braueri. The sequence continues at coordinate 23,170,713 of NC_137625.1, forward strand.
CTCGTGTCCTGGCGGCTGCACCCCACGATTGTCAGCCCTGGATATAGGCAACCAGGCCTGGTATAGATCTGCACTCTGTAAGGAGCGCATTTTTCTAGTTCAATCTCTTCCTGCGATTTGGCTTGGCTTTTCTCCAAGAACGGAGCCCCAATCCCATACATAAGAGCAAGCCAGAACAGGGCGAAGTATTGTTGACATAGCAGAGTGATTAAGGCACACACTACTGCTGATTATTATTATATAGGCATGCAAACGAGAACCTGATGTCATCATCTCATTATGGACAGACACGCGAAATCATCATGGCAGGTAGAGGTGATGATAGACAGGTTGTTAGCTTGGCCGGCAGACAGACAGAAAACAGGCAACAATCATGGCAAGTTTTAACATTCTTTTATAGATTTAAAAAAAATAAGAACATATAATAAGAAAATAAAACTGTAGCAATCAATCAGCATTTACACTTTACCATCCATGCAGGTCGGAAATAATGAACAAACAGTAGCGGCAATAATGCAATGTGTGTGTTTACTGAGCTGTAAAGTATTTCCCCTCTTTAGTCTCCCCACCTGTGTTTTCACTTACCACAAAACCATCAGTATACACACAGTGCAGCTGCATCAACTCTGATTATTTAGTATAATCTACAAGCTCACAAAGCGTCAGGGTGCGACGTGTTGTGAGCTTGTAGATCAGCTATTTTTCTGAATGCGACACCGTCATACGACGGAGTACATAAATTAAGTATAACACTTTCATAAGCCACCGGAATGGCTGGCTTTCACTGGAATATCAACAGCTTACACTGGAAACACAAACACACACACACACACACACACACACACACACACACACACACACCGTGTGTGTGTGTGTGTGTGTGTGTGTGTGTGTGTGTGTGTGTGTGTGTGTGTGTGTGTGTATGTGTGTGTGTGTGTGTGTGTGTGTGAGTGAGAGAGGGAGGTAGGGGGAGAGTTGGCGTGTGTGGACATGAAGATAGCAAAGGCCTGGGGACATGGGGAGAGAAAAACATTAGAGGTGATTCACAGGCATCGCATGGCACATTTCTTTTCTCTCTCAGAGAACGCCCTGAGCAGTGGTGGAAAGTAATTAAGTATATTACTCCAAAGTACTTAACCACATCAAGCCGGGCATCCCTATTTTGGTGTTTTTAAATTATAATTATCATTTATTTATTTATTCTCCCAAAAATAGCAAAAAATAACAGATCAAAGAGCTCAAACTAACTACTGAGCTATTGAGTATTTCCATTTTTTATACTTCAACACTCCACTACTACATCTGGAGGCAAATACTGTTCTTTTTACTCCACTGCAATAATTTGACAGCTTTAGTTACAAGTTTCTTTGCCGATTTAGATTATTACAAATCATAATCAATGTATAAATTAAGATAATAAAAGAAGGTTAAATCAGCCTCACCTTTAGTTAGCAGCTGCAACATTAAAGTGATGAACAGTGAACATATTAATGCATTACTAATTCCAATCCAATAATATGTTTGTGAAATTGGGCTGTATAATGAGTATGTTTACATTAACAAAACCCAACACTTTTGTAACTCACATAACATTTTAACAGAGTTTTCTTTCTACATTGTGTCATGGCTTTTACGTTAGCAAAAATCAGAGTACTTGTTTCCCCAATTGGGAAACAACCTTAATCTCTCTCACACAAACCTGTGGTGCACACAAACATTTCTGTCTCTTTACACTGTAGTGTAAAATCTAGACCCAAAACAGTCAAACACTCTGCGTTAAATGAACACTCAGGATTGTACTGTAACACACACGCACGCACGTACGTGCACGCACACACACACACACACACACACACACACACACACACCACACACACACACACACACACACACACACACACACACACACACACACACACACACACACACACACACACCTGATATATTACCTCATGTTCCAGGCTCAAAGTTTTTTTTAAAAGAGGTTTATGGATCACTTGCCTCTCTAGAAGGATTCTTCTATATGGGTGTTGAAATAATCAGTGCTCTTTCAAGGAGATTGATACATTGCGATGTTTACTGTACAGGTCTTCTCCCACAGATAGTTTTTTTTTCCCACAAAGGTTATTTGCTGATGATAGATCAGTGGGATAGAACTGTACCGTTTAAAGGCCCAAAGACATGTAGTGTGATAAGATCTAAATATAACGATCAACATAATTTAAAGAATTATTCAAAATTGTTCCAAAATGTTAAAGATAAGCTTGCAAATGTTTCAAATAGACAGACTATGAAATAGGGCTTGAGGGGACCTAAAGGTCTTGTGATAATAATACACACTCTTCTGAACCACTGGCATTGACAGGCTTTCCAGGATGAACCCTATGGCAAACTGGCAATTCATTATTTGAATTCGTTTTAATTCAGGCCTTCAGGTAGAGAATGTGCACGCCAGTACAACGCTGCCATCTTGTGGTGAAAACAGTGAACATTTTTTACATTCAGTGCAAAGCAGTGATTTTGCCAGACCCACCTTCATATAACTAGCTTGTTGATGCAAAGTTGTCAACACTTTATTCAGGGCAAGCCATTTAATTTACCGTTAACACACACACACACACACACACACACACACACACACACACACACACACACACACACACACACACACAGCGGCAGGGTTGCCGAACAAAGGGTTACTTTGTTTGGCATTAACACTGTTACAAATGGTTACACACTATTTTACACACACACTGTCATTGCTTCCTAAACTGTTTCGGCGTGAAACCTAAAAGATACATTTGATGTTCGTCTCCCCCGGCAACCCAAACGTACACAAATAGGTCTAAACATTATGAATTAACCACGTGGCCCTATTTAATTGTGAAAATAGCCGATCTACAAGCTCACAACATGTTGCGGGTCGACACCTTGTGAGCTTGTAGATATGCTATTTTAACTAATACTTGAAGGTTTATTAAATAAATTGACTTTTTTTGTATGTAAGGATAATTCCTTTTAACAGGTCGTTCATGAAAGTCCTTGCGGTCTTGTTTCCAATGAGAACCTGTGAGCAATTGGGGTTAAGAGTCTTGCTCAGGGACAAATTTCATATCATCGGCACATATGCTGGGATAGCCTGGAATCGAACTTGGGGCAACCTCTGGTTCCCTAGGCGGGCTCACTAACCACTCAGCTATGGCCGCCCCACATAATGTATGAAATTATTTGTATTTATTTATTTTTTTAACTTTCTGTACATTTGAAACTATATGATACCAGGTACACAATGAACGGTATCATCTATCTAAACAACATGCTATCAAGCTGGAGTGGAGATCATGGAAAAATATGGTTTTGCTGGAATTGCTGCTTAATGTGTGATATTTGCTGCTGCTCTGGAAACGTTTAAAATGGCCTAAACAGCCTCTCTAACCGTTAAAGTATCCTTCAGCGTTAAAGCGTTAAACTCTCATACATCAATACACAAAATCACTATGTTTTAATCAGTGTGTTAAATTTAACTGTTCATGTTTACCAGTGGTGTAAAGTAACTAAGTACATTTACTCAAGTACTTACTTTTACTCCACTACAATTACTTGAAAACTTTAGTTACTCTTGTGGCGTTTGATGTGAAGATTTAACACAAAACAAACAGCTTAAAGTTTCTGCTGAAGCAAACAAACAAACAAACAAACAAACAAACAAACAAACAACATGAATTTTTATGTATTGAACACATAGGACCACAATGGAAACCAGCCCTCAGGGCTTTTTGTGTTAATCCTTTATCTGTACTATTAATAATAATAACTATTAACTATTAATAATAATAACTATTAACTATTAATAATAATAACTATTAATAACTACTAATAACTAATAACTACTAATAACTATTAATAAAGTATTCAATCAATCAAACCTCCCATTCTTTATACAAACAAACACATATTATGATGGACACTCTTTAGAACATTATTAAATAGAGTAAAACTAAAATAGTTTGTCTGAGTCTCTGTTGTTATGCTATGGTCTGGTTGGTTGATTGATTGATTGATTGATTGATTGATTGATTGATTGATTGGTCTGTGTGTTAAATTGATGGATATCGATACAAAATGTTATTTTACGTGCAGTTTGATGGGAGGGTCTGATCACATTGATTGATTGATTGATTGATAGGCCAACATGTCAATACAACAGGACTGATAAGTAATTAGTTACTTTCCACTACTGCACACACGCCAGTGGTGGAAAAATAACTCAAATTCTTTACTTAAGTAAAAGTACCAATACTGCAATATAGAAGTACTCTGTTACAAGTAAAAGTCCAGAATTACAAATTTACTTCAGTAAAAGTACAAAGTATTGGCATCAAAATGTACCAAAAGTAAAAGTACTAAAATGTTTGAAAATAGCAGATCTACAAGCTCTTCGATCGTCTATTTTCAAATAGCCTAGGTATAAAATAGGGCTAAAGTGGTAACCGTTAATGTATGTTTCATAATATCATAATTTATATCTGAAAAGTAACTAGTAACTCAAGTTTTTAAATAGAGTAAAAGTACAATATTTGCTTCTAAGATGTAGTGGAGTAGAAGTAAAAGTACTGAAAATTGGAAATACTCAAGTAAAGTAAAAAATACCTCAAAATTGTACTTAAGTACAGTATGTAAGTAAATGTAATTAGTTACTTTACGCAAGCACACACGCACACACACACACACATTAATATACTGTATATCAGTGTAATGACAGTAAAAGGTGCAGTTAATGTGATGATGTTTTATTTGTATACGGTAGGTTATTGTATCATGATGATCATTTCCTCACTGAAGAGACCAAATTCAATTCAAAGCCAGTGGAGGGTTCTGATTGGTTGTTGGAGTTAATTGGGCTCGTGCAGCCTTTACACCAGCATCACCTCTACAGGGTAATGGTCGCTGACCGCTTTCACCTGCAGTGGGAAACACAAGCACAACCCACTAAGACCGGAACGTCTGTGTCATTTTTAAGATTTCTTTGGCTATTCAAAAATAGCAGATATACAAGCACTATGAGCTTGTAGATCTGCTATTTTTGGGGGGAAACATCGTGGAAAATCGTGGGGCTTTGAATATATATATTTTTTTAAAGCGAACATTTGTAACTCAAATCTTTGCTTCTGGGGGATTCTAATTTGTTTTTGTTGAAAAAACGTATGTTGCTATAATATCAGTGATTCTCAAAAATAATATGCATTTGGCCGTGGACCCCATCTCAAAATATTTTGTTCCAGGGACCCCCAGAAGTTGTAACAAAGTAAAAAATGTTCGCTTTGAAAAATATATATATTCAAAGATTTGCACACATTTTCACGATTTTTTGTAGATCTGCTATTTTCTAACAGACCAAACACACTGCAGTGGAAAACACAATTGACAACAGCCACAACACTAGAGAAGCCTCTGTGCATTAGCTTTAAAGCAGTGGTTCTCAAACTTTTTCATGTCAAGGACCCCCAAAATGATATGTATTTGGCCATGGACCCCCATCTCAAAATATGTTGTTCCAGGGACCCCCCAGAAGCAAAGTTTTGAGTTACAAATGTTCGCTTTAAAAATATATATTCACAAAGTTTGCACACATTTTCATGATTTTTGAATGGCCAAAGTATAAAAGGTTAAAGTGGTTAAAATGATTGTGATGCTATATTAGCTTGCCAGACCAACTCCTGAAATCAAATACAAATGAGATTTCCGGAGGGGGTTTACTAGTGACAAAGTGCATGTACTGTACATCATTACATTACATTATTAAAGGAGTAGTTCACCAAAAACATTTCTTATTTTCCATCAATCACACACCCCATGAAGCCATGAATTCATGGAGATTTTTTTTTTTTGTCGCATTCCTGAGCCAATAATTTGATGACCAGCGGGAAGATGCTACAATGTCACCGGTAGGAGACTTGCGGAACTTGTGAGACTTGGGTGAACTTCTCCTTTAAGGCCGCCAGATTTGTTCTGATCCAGTTTACTGTACCTGTTGCGGGTTGAGACCCTGCATTTGCCCGAACTTATAGACCTGAGCAGAGCCGATCACAACATGGTTGTTGTTCATCATCGCTCTGGTGGCCACAATCCTACAAGTAGAGAGATGTATTTTTATTTAGAAATGTAACTAGAGCAAGGGTTCTCCACCTTTTCAGGCTGTGACCCCCCAAAATAATCATATTTGAACTGAGGACCCCCCAAAATAATCATATTTGAACTGGGGACCCCCCAAAATTATCATATTTGAACTGGGGACTCCCCCAAAAATATCATATTTGAACTGGGGACCCCCCAAAATAATCATATTTGAACTGGGGACCCCCCCAAATTATCATATTTGAACTGGGGACCCCCCAAAATTATCATATTTGAACTGGGGATCCCCCAAAATTATCATATTTGAACTGGGGACCCCCCAAAATAATCATATCTGAACTGGGGACCCCCCAAAATAATCATATCTGAACTGGGGACCCCCCAAAATAATCATATCTGAACTGGGGACCCCCCAAAATAATCATATTTGAACTGGGGACCCCCCAAAATTATCATATTTGAACTGGGGACTCCCCCAAAAATATCATATTTGAACTGGGGACCCCCCAAAATAATCAAATTTGAACTGGGGACCCCCCCCAAATTATCATATTTGAACTGGGGACCCCCCAAAATTATCATATTTGAACTGGGGACCCCCCAAAATTATCATATTTGAACTGGGGATCCCCCAAAATAATCATATCTGAACTGGGGACCCCCCAAAATAATCATATCTGAACTGGGGACCCCCTCAAAACACAAAGACACAACAACAAGAAAACAATCCAACAAACACACAACAAAACATATCAGCAAGGACAATCACACAGAAAGGCTCTTCCACCACCATCTCAAACCATCACTACTTAATCTTACTAGTATCCTCTGAAATGCTTCACATTCAAATAAAATAATACGTATAAATGAATGCAAATGTGTGTGTGTGTGTGTGTGTGTGTGTGTGTGTGTGTGTGTGTGTGTGTGTGTGTGTGTGTGTGTGTGTGTGTGTGTGTGTGTGTGTGTGTGTGTGTGTGTGTGTACCTGTCATAGGGACATTTCTCGACATAATGTGTGACACCGCGGTGAAGTTGGTTTCAGGTTGGATATTCACCCAGTTGGATATTCGAAAATCTTAGGGACCGTCAATAAATTACAGATTGCAATTTTAAAAAAATGCTATATCTCCTAGACAAAACCACCTGGACACACCAAAACACATCACAATGTTCATTGACCATGCATACACTATGCACACCCTTTATTTTGAAAAATTTCCTAAAAATATATTTTTTATGATTTTCCGAAATCTAAGAAATGTAATAACTTTTTGGTCGCATGACCTTTTCAACAAAATCATTGTTCAAATTATTTGTCAGTAATTCCCACATCATGCACACCCTTTATTTTGAAAGTTGTCCTCAAAATGTATTTTTTATGAATTTCTGAAATCTAAGAAATTGAATAACTTTTTGGTCACATGACCTTTTCAATAAAATCATTGTTCATATTGTTTGTCAGTCATGCCTACATGATGCACACCCTTTATTTTAACATTTTTCCTAAAAAAATATTTTTTATGATTTTCTGAAATCTAAGAAATTGAATAACTGTTTGGTCGCATTACCTTTTCAACAAAACCATTGTTCAAATTATTTGTCAGTAATTCCTACATCATGCACACCCTTTATTTAGAAAATTTCCCTAAAAAAATATTTTTTATGAATTTCTGAAATCTATGAAATTGAATAACTTTTTGGTCACATGACCTTTTCAACAAAATCATTGTTCATATTGTCTGTCAGTCATGCCTACATGATGCACACCCTTTATTTTGAAAAGTTTCCTCAAAATGTTTTTTTTTATTAATTTCTGAAATCTAAGAAATTGAATAACTTTTCGGTCGCATGACCTTTTCAACAAAATCATTGTTCATAAGGGCTGGGTTTCCCAAACGCATATGGTGTAAGACTTGTAGTGCTGCACATGCTCAGATGCTCCTCTAGGCCGCACACAGAAGCCTGTGAACATAGACATTTCGTACATAGATGTGCCTCGCACAAATTTAATTTAATAATATTTGGACTGCTGGACAGCTGACAGTAGGCTCTCGTTACTCTTAAAATGTATATATATGTGTATGTATATATATATATATTTATACACCTCTACCCTAATGGACAGGGGGTACACACTACACTACACTACAGTAGAGAAGAGAGCAGAACAGAGGAGTGCAGTACAGCAGTACAGTACAGCAGTACAGTACAGTACAGAAGAGAAGAGAGCAGAACAGAGGAGTACAGTACAGTACAGTACAGTACAGTACAGAAGAGAAGAGAGCAGAACAGAACAGAGGAGTACAGTACAGTGCAGTACAGTGGAGTGCAGTACAGTGGAGTACAGTACAGTGGAGTACAGCACAGTACAGTACAGTGGAGTACAGCACAGTACAGTGGAGCACAGTACAGTAAAGTACAGTACAGCACAGTGCAGAGGACTACAGTACAGTACAGAGGAGTACAGTATACTATTCCCGCTAGGTTGCCACATTTACGACATTCAAGCAACTTGGTATATATTGCCACTTGCCATGCTTGCTTTTAGACGGAAATAAAAACAAGCAAAACAAACAATAGGGCCACTCAGCCAGGTTGCCAAGTTTGCACTTTCCAAGCAACTGGATATATGAAAAATATGGGTTGCCATGTTTGCTTTTCCAAGTAAATCGAGTATCGCCTTCCCGCTATTGCCTTCTTCCCATTTACGACGCGTGACGCTAGGATGAGCGGGCAGAAGGCCCGCGAAATTCTAGTATATATATATATATATATATATATATATATATATATATATATATATATATATATATATACATATATTTATGTGTGTGTGTGTGTGTGTGTGTGTGTGTGTGTGTGTGTGTGTGTGTGTGTGTGTGTGTGTGTGTGTGTGTGTGTATATATATACATAAATATATTTCTTTTTAAGAGAGCCTACTGTCGGTCCAAATATTATTAAATAAAATTTCAGAATGGTAGACCTGAGGCCTGAGGCCTACCATTGCGTGGCACATCTATGCACGGAATGTCTATGTTCACAGGCTTCTGTGTGCGGCCTAGAGGAGCATCTGAGCATGTGCAGCACTACAAGTCTTACACCATATGCGTTTGGGAAACCCAGCCATTGTCTGTCAGTCATGCCTACATGATGCACACCCTTTATTTTGAAAAGTTTCCTCAAAATGTATTTTTTATGAATTTCTGAAATCTAAGACATTGAATAACTTTTGGGTCACATGACCTTTTCAACAAAATCATTGTTCATAGTGTCTGTCAGTCATGCCTACATGATGCACACCCTTTATTCTGACATTTTTCCCCAAAATGTATTTTTTATTAATTTCTGAAATCTAAGACATTTAATAACTTTTTGGTCACATGACCTTTTCAACAAAATCATTGTTCATAGTGTCTGTCAGTCATGCCTACATGATGCAGACCCTTTATTTTGAAAAGTTTCCTCAAAATGTATTTTTTATTAATTTCTGAAATCTAAGAAATTGATTAACTTTTGGGTCACATGACCTTTTCAACAAAATCATTGTTCATAGTGTCTGTCAGTCATGCCTACATGATGCACACCCTTTATTTTTGACATTTCTCCTCAAAATGTATTTTTTATTAATTTTTGAAATCTAAGAAATTGAATAACTTTTGGGTCACATGACCTTTTCAACAAAATCATTGTTCATAGTGTCTGTCAGTCATGCCTACATGATGCACACCCTTTATTTTGACATTTTTCCTCAAAATGTATTTTTTATTAATTTCTGAAATCTAAGAAATTGAATAACTTTTGGGTCACATGACCTTTTCAACAAAATCATTGTTCATAGTGTCTGTCAGTCATGCCTACATGATGCACACCCTTTATTTTGACATTTTTCCTCAAAATGTATTTTTTATGAATTTCTGAAATCTAAGAAATTGAATAACTTTTGGGTCACATGACCTTTTCAACAAAATCATTGTTCATAGTGTCTGTCAGTCATGCCTACATGATGCACACCCTTTATTTTTGACATTTCTCCTCAAAATGTATTTTTTATTAATTTCTGAAATCTAAGAAATTGAATAACTTTTGGGTCACATGACCTTTTCAACAAAATCATTGTTCATAGTGTCTGTCAGTCATGCCTACATGATGCACACCATTTATTTTGAAAAGTTTCCTCAAAATGTATTTTTTATGAATTTCTGAAATCTAAGAAATTGAATAACTTTTGGGTCACATGACCTTTTCAACAAAATCATTGTTCATAGTGTCTGTCAGTCATGCCTACATGATGCACACCCTTTATTTTGACATTTTTCCTCAAAATGTATTTTTTATTAATTTCTGAAATCTAAGAAATTGAATAACTTTTGGGTCACATGACCTTTTCAACAAAATCATTGTTCATAGTCTCTGTCAGTCATGCCTACATGATGCACACCCTTTATTTTGAAAAGTTTCCTCAAAATGTATTTTTTATGAATTTCTGAAATCTAAGAAATTGAATAACTTTTGGGTCACATGACCTTTTCAACAAAATCATTGTTCATAGTGTCTGTCAGTCATGCCTACATGATGCACACCCTTTATTTTGAAAAGTTTCCTCAAAATGTATTTTTTATTAATTTCTGAAATCTAAGAAATTGAATAACTTTTGGGTCACATGACCTTTTCAACAAAATCATTGTTCATAGTGTCTGTCAGTCATGCCTACATGATGCACACCCTTTATTTTGACATTTTTCCTCAAAATGTATTTTTTATGAATTTCTGAAATCTAAGAAATTGAATAACTTTTGGGTCACATGACCTTTTCAACAAAATCATTGTTCATAGTGTCTGTCAGTCATGCCTACATGATGCACACCCTTTATTTTGAAAAGTTTCCTCAAAATGTATTTTTTATTAATTTCTGAAATCTAAGAAATTGAATAACTTTTGGGTCACATGACCTTTTCAACAAAATCATTGTTCATAGTGTCTGTCAGTCATGCCTACATGATGCACACCCTTTATTTTGACATTTTTCCTCAAAATGTATTTTTTATTAATTTCTGAAATCTAAGAAATTGAATAACTTTTGGGTCACATGACCTTTTCAACAAAATCATTGTTCATAGTCTCTGTCAGTCATGCCTACATGATGCACACCCTTTATTTTGAAAAGTTTCCTCAAAATGTATTTTTTATGAATTTCTGAAATCTAAGAAATTGAATAACTTTTGGGTCACATGACCTTTTCAACAAAATCATTGTTCATAGTGTCTGTCAGTCATGCCTACATGATGCACACCCTTTATTTTGACATTTTTCCTCAAAATGTATTTTTTATGAATTTCTGAAATCTAAGAAATTGAATAACTTTTGGGTCACATGACCTTTTCAACAAAATCATTGTTCATAGTGTCTGTCAGTCATGCCTACATGATGCACACCCTTTATTTTGACATTTTTCCTCAAAAATGATTTTGTTGAAAAGGTCATTTTTCAGAAATTAATAAAAAATACATTTTGAGGAGAAATGTCAGAAATAAAGGGTGTGCATCATGTAGGCATGACTGACAGACACTATGAACAATGATTTTGTTGAAAAGGTCATGTGACCCAAAAGTTAATCAATTTCTTAGATTTCAGAAATTAATAAAAAATACATTTTGAGGAAACTTTTCAAAATAAAGGGTGTGCATCATGTAGGCATGACTGACAGACACTATGAACAATGATTTTGTTGAAAAGGTCATGTGACCAAAAAGTTATTCAATTTCTTAGATTTCAGAAATTCATAAAAAATACATTTTGAGGAAACTTTTCAAAATAAAGGGTGTGCATCATGTAGGCATGACTGACAGACACTATGAACAATGATTTTGTTGAAAAGGTCATGTGACCCAAAAGTTATTCAATTTCTTAGATTTCAGAAATTCATAAAAAATACATTTTGAGGAAACTTTTCAAAATAAAGGGTGTGCATCATGTAGGCATGACTGACAGACACTATGAACAATGATTTTGTTGAAAAGGTCATGTGACCAAAACGTTATTCAATTTCTTAGATTTCAGAAATTCATAAAAAATACATTTTGAGGAAACTTTTCAAAATAAAGGGTGTGCATCATGTAGGCATGACTGACAGACACTATGAACAATGATTTTGTTGAAAAGGTCATGTGACCCAAAAGTTATTCAATTTCTTAGATTTCAGAAATTAATAAGAAATACATTTTGAGGGAAAATGACAAAATAAAGGGTGTGCATCATGTAGGCATGACTGACAGAGACTATGAACAATGATTTTGTTGAAAAGGTCATGTGACCAAAAAGTTATTCAATTTCTTAGATTTCAGAAATTAATAAAAAATACATTTTGAGGAAAAATGTCAAAATAAAGGGTGTGCATCATGTAGGCATGACTGACAGACACTATGAACAATGATTTTGTTGAAAAGGTCATGTGACCCAAAAGTTAATCAATTTCTTAGATTTCAGAAATTAATAAAAAATACATTTTGAGGAAACTTTTCAAAATAAAGGGTGTGCATCATGTAGGCATGACTGACAGACACTATGAACAATGATTTTGTTGAAAAGGTCATGTGACCAAACAGTTATTCAATTTCTTAGATTTCAGAAATTAATAAAAAATACATTTTGAGGAAACTTTTCTCAAAATAAAGGGTGTGCATCATGTAGGCATGACTGAAAGACACTATGAACAATGATTTTGTTGAAAAGGTCATGTGACCCAAAAGTTATTCAATTTCTTAGATTTCAGAAATTAATATAAAATACATTTTGAGGAAAAATGTCAAAATAAAGGGTGTGCATCATGTAGGCATGACTGACAGACACTATGAACAATGATTGTGTTGAAAAGGTCATGTGACCAAAAAGTTATTCAATTTCTTAGATTTCAGAAATTAATAAAAAATACATTTTGAGGAAAAATGTCAAAATAAAGGGTGTGCATCATGTAGGCATGACTGACAGACACTATGAACAATGATTTTGTTGAAAAGGTCATGTGACCCAAAAGTTATTCAATTTCTTAGATTTCAGAAATTAATAAAAAATACATTTTGAGGAAACTTTTCAAAATAAAGGGTGTGCATCATGTAGGCATGACTGACAGACACTATGAACAATGATTTTGTTGAAAAGGTCATGTGACCCAAAAGTTATTCAATTTCTTAGATTTCAGAAATTAATAAAAAATACATTTTGAGGAAACTTTTCAAAATAAAGGGTGTGCATCATGTAGGCATGACTGACAGACACTATGAACAATGATTTTGTTGAAAAGGTCATGTGACCCAAAAGTTATTCAATTTCTTAGATTTCAGAAATTCATAAAAAATACATTTTGAGGAAACTTTTCAAAATAAAGGGTGTGCATCATGTAGGCATGACTGACAGACACTATGAACAATGATTTTGTTGAAAAGGTCATGTGACCAAAAAGTTATTCAATTTCTTAGATTTCAGAAATTCATAAAAAATACATTTTGAGGAAACTTTTCAAAATAAAGGGTGTGCATCATGTAGGCATGACTGACAGACACTATGAACAATGATTTTGTTGAAAAGGTCATGTGACCCAAAAGTTATTCAATTTCTTAGATTTCAGAAATTCATAAAAAATACATTTTGAGGAAACTTTTCAAAATAAAGGGTGTGCATCATGTAGGCATGACTGACAGACACTATGAACAATGATTTTGTTGAAAAGGTCATGTGACCAAAAAGTTATTCAATTTCTTAGATTTCAGAAATTCATAAAAAATACATTTTGAGGAAACTTTTCAAAATAAAGGGTGTGCATCATGTAGGCATGACTGACAGACACTATGAACAATGATTTTGTTGAAAAGGTCATGTGACCCAAAAGTTATTCAATTTCTTAGATTTCAGAAATTAATAAGAAATACATTTTGAGGGAAAATGACAAAATAAAGGGTGTGCATCATGTAGGCATGACTGACAGAGACTATGAACAATGATTTTGTTGAAAAGGTCATGTGACCAAAAAGTTATTCAATTTCTTAGATTTCAGAAATTAATAAAAAATACATTTTGAGGAAAAATGTCAAAATAAAGGGTGTGCATCATGTAGGCATGACTGACAGACACTATGAACAATGATTTTGTTGAAAAGGTCATGTGACCCAAAAGTTATTCAATTTCTTAGATTTCAGAAATTAATAAAAAATACATTTTGAGGAGAAATGTCAAAAATAAAGGGTGTGCATCATGTAGGCATGACTGACAGACACTATGAACAATGATTTTGTTGAAAAGGTCATGTGACCCAAAAGTTAATCAATTTCTTAGATTTCAGAAATTAATAAAAAATACATTTTGAGGAAACTTTTCAAAATAAAGGGTGTGCATCATGTAGGCATGACTGACAGAGACTATGAACAATGATTTTGTTGAAAAGGTCATGTGACCAAACAGTTATTCAATTTCTTAGATTTCAGAAATTAATAAAAAATACATTTTGAGGAAACTTTTCTCAAAATAAAGGGTGTGCATCATGTAGGCATGACTGAAAGACACTATGAACAATGATTTTGTTGAAAAGGTCATGTGACCCAAAAGTTATTCAATTTCTTAGATTTCAGAAATTAATAAAAAATACATTTTGAGGAAAAATGTCAAAATAAAGGGTGTGCATCATGTAGGCATGACTGACAGACACTATGAACAATGATTGTGTTGAAAAGGTCATGTGACCAAAAAGTTATTCAATTTCTTAGATTTCAGAAATTAATAAAAAATACATTTTGAGGAAAAATGTCAAAATAAAGGGTGTGCATCATGTAGGCATGACTGACAGACACTATGAACAATGATTTTGTTGAAAAGGTCATGTGACCCAAAAGTTATTCAATTTCTTAGATTTCAGAAATTCATAAAAAATACATTTTGAGGAAACTTTTCAAAATAAAGGGTGTGCATCATGTAGGCATGACTGACAAACAATGGCTGGGTTTCCCAAACGCATATGGTGTAAGACTTGTAGTGCTGCACATGCTCAGATGCTCCTCTAGGCCGCACACAGAAGCCTGTGAACATAGACATTCCGTGCATAGATGTGCCACGCAATGGTAGGCCTCAGGCCTCAGGTCTACCATTCTGAAATTTTATTTAATAATATTTGGACCGACAGTAGGCTCTCTTTACTCTTAAAAAGAAATATATTTATGTATATATATATAAACACACACACACACACACACACACACACACACACACACACACACACACACACACACACACACATATATATATATATATATATATATATATATACTAGAATTTCGCGGGCCTTCGGCCCGCTCATCCTAGCGTCACGCGTCGTAAATGGGAAGAAGGCAATAGCGGGAAGGCGATACTCGATTTACTTGGAAAAGCAAACATGGCAACCCATGTTTTTCATATATCCAGTTGCTTGGAAAGTGCAAACTTGGCAACCTGGCTGAGTGGCCCTATTGTTTGTTTTGCTTGTTTTTATTTCCGTCTAAAAGCAAGCATGGCAAGTGGCAATATATACCAAGTTGCTTGAATGTCGTAAATGTGGCAACCTAGCGGGAATAGTACACTGTACTCCTCTGTACTGTACTGTAGTCCTCTGCACTGTGCTGTACTGTACTTTACTGTACTGTGCTCCACTGTACTGTGCTGTACTCCACTGTACTGTACTGTGCTGTACTCCACTGTACTGTACTCCACTGTACTGCACTGTACTGTACTCCTCTGTTCTGCTCTCTTCTCTTCTGTACTGTACTGTACTGTACTGTACTGTACTGTACTGTACTGTACTGTACTGTACTGTACTGTACTGTACTGTACTCCTCTGTTCTGCTCTCTTCTCTTCTGTACTGTACTGTACTGCTGTACTGTACTGTACTGCTGTACTGTACTGTACTGCTGTACTGTACTGTGCTGTACTCCTCTGTTCTGCTCTCTTCTCTACTGTAGTGTAGTGTGTACCCCCTGTCCATTAGGGTAGAGGTGTATGTATATATATATATATATATATATATATATATATATATATATATATATATATATACACACATATATATACATTTTAAGAGTAACGAGAGCCTACTGTCAGCTGTCCAGCAGTCCAAATATTATTAAATTAAATTTGTGCGTGGCACATCTATGTATGAAATGTCTATGTTCACAGGCTTCTGTGTGCGGCCTAGAGGAGCATCTGAGCATGTGCAGCACTACAAGTCTTACACCATATGCGTTTGGGAAACCCAGCCCTTATGAACAATGATTTTGTTGAAAAGGTCAAGCGACCAAAAAGTTATTCAATTTCTTAGATTTCAGAAATTAATAAAAAATACATTTTGAAGAAACTTTTCAAAATAAAGGGTGTGCATCATGTAGGCATGACTGACAGACAATATGAACAATGATTTTGTTGAAAAGGTCATGTGACCAAAAAGTTATTCAATTTCATAGATTTCAGAAATTCATAAAAAATATTTTTTTAGGGACATTTTCTAAATAAAGGGTGTGCATGATGTAGGAATTACTGACAAATAATTTGAACAATGGTTTTGTTGAAAAGGTAATGCGACCAAACAGTTATTCAATTTCTTAGATTTCAGAAAATCATAAAAAATGTTTTTTTTAGGAAAAATGTCAAAATAAAGGGTTTGCATCATGTAGGCATGACTGACAGACAATATGAACAATGATTTTATTGAAAAGGTCATGTGACCAAAAAGTTATTAAATTTCTTAGATTTCAGAAATTCATAAAAAATACATTTTGAGGAAAACTTTCAAAATAAAGGGTGTGCATGATGTAGGAATTACTGACAAATAATTTGAACAATGATTTTGTTGAAAAGGTCATGCGACCAAAAAGTTATTACATTTCTTAGATTTCGGAAAATCATAACAAATACATTTTTAGGACATTTTTCAAAATAAAGGGTGTGCATAGTGTATGCATGGTCAATGAACATTGTGATGTGTTTTGGTGTGTCCAGGTGGTTTTGTCTAGGAGATATAGCATTTTTTTTAAATTGCAATCTGTAATTTATTGACGGTCCCTAAGATTTTCGAATATCCAACTGGGTGAATATCCAACCTGAAACCAACTTCACCGCGGTATTGGTGACAGCGTTGTCATCGATCAGCCACTGGTAATTTGTGGTCTGGCTCCGCAGGCGGATGGTTTTCCAGGCATACTGTGGAACATAGCTGCACCCTGCGTTGAAGTCACCTAGTAGCAGTATGTTCTGTTATATAATAAGAGGTAATAGTTAAAGGGAAGCTACATTTTCAGCTTGGTTTTATACAATCAGGATAGAGAACTCAGCCAGGTTACAGATTAAACAAGTGAAATTGGAAGTGATGACACAAATAAATGAGCAGAAAAATTTGGAACTGAACACTGATTGATTACTGAATTGAATACTTTATTTAGATGTTTGCAGAGAAAAGGCACATGGAAGTAAGGTCAACTAAATAGGATTGAAAAGCCCAGAAAAGCCACAATGGCTTGTTTCAAATGGGATCCTCACGCACTCAATTCATGGAGACGTTAAATGACAGACAGATACACTACTACTATGCAGAACATCATATGAAAAGTTTAAATGTAAGAAAAACTAAAAATATGTACAGTAATCAGTTCGAGGGGGTGGGTGCAAGTTAAGACTTTGACAGGGGCCAGTTTGGAATTGCAGCCTCCTGAAGGTATTTTTAGGGCAGTTTTGAAAGTGAGTAGGGTTTTACACTCCTTTACTCCTAGGGCATTCCACATTTATGTTGCATAGCAGGAGAATGAGTTCAACCCCTTGTTTGTGCCAAATCTGTATTGGAGCTGCCTCTGGTGTTGTGATTGTGGACTTCATTTACGTTTCTGAAGTAGTTTGACAGGTACATGTCTTAACGTTATGGTGTATCTTGTAGACCAGGCCCATTGCAAGTTGGCGTACTCTGTCCTCTACCCTGAGCCATCCGACCCTAACATAATGAGCAGGGGTTAGATGAGTAGATGAGTAGAGAGGAAATCCTAAAAACGTGTTATTGATTGATTGATCTTTTTGATGACTCTTGCTTCCATTTTATCACCGGAAAGGTTTGCCTCTAAGATGGAACCCAGGTAGGTAATTTCCCCTTTTCTTGTGATAATATCATCACCCACTTTGATTGTGTCACAATGCGCTCTCGACGGGACAGGTAGGATCCAATTGCAGGACACGACACAGGAATGATGATGATAATGGGTACTTTACTTCACAATAAAGTCAAACACAGGCTAACCTCACACAGGAGGGAAAGGTAGGAACAGAGAAGTAAACGGCTCGACAGGCAGGTCGCACGAGACACAAATTATCATCCAGCAAAGAAGCACCGACTGGAAAGTCTTAAATAGAAACACAGGTAATCAGCCCAAAGGGCTTGCAGCCGGGCTGGCTGCGGGTCCAGGCTCACATACAAGGCCACAAACAGAGTCAGAGAGGAGGAGGGGGGCGGGGCCGAAAACTCACACCATGACAGATTGTGAAGCTTTCGGCCTTGCCGAGGTTAAAACTAGACCCAAAGAGAATGGATTCAGTTTTACCCAGGTGTAATGATAGTTTGTTATCAACGAGCCAGATGTGGATTTTATCCACAAGTTTCCTAGGGCGTGTGGGCATCACTTCCTGTCGATCTGATCCAATGAAATCCAATGAAAACCAATGATATCCAATGAAATCGACAGGAAGTGAAGCCCACACGCCCTAGGAAACTTGTGGATAGAGTGCTGGCGTCTAATTTGCTTCCTTTTTTGTACAGAGGGGTTACTCTTGCTATTTTTAAATCATGGGGGACCCGTCCCTGTTTGATGGAGAGGTTTATTATATGGGTGATGATTGGAGCAATGGAGGCGGCTGAGTCTTTTAGAAATTTGGAGGGAATATTGTCTAGGCCTGTGGCCCTGTTGAGACGGTGGATGGCTACTGTTGTTTACATAGATTCCTGTGGCTAGGCTAGCTGGGCTACTGTTGTTATCTTGCGTCCTGTAGCTACTAGCTAGGCTAGTTCCGAATGAACAGATCCACCAGAACCAGACTGATCCACTTCCGGGTTGCACCATTTAACTCCACACCCCTCAGAGAGTGTGCTGGTGAAGCTTCAAGGCAATCCGACAAACCGGAAGTAGGAATGAAAACCGGAAGTAGTCATTTGTTATTAAATTGGAAGTTGGTGGGACTACACACCAAGTTTAGAGCCTTTAGCATATTGGAAACTGGAGTTATGGCTGTTTAAAGCCTAGCCAATAGGAACACAGAGGGGGCGGAGCAATGGTGCGCGTGTGGCCCCTGCTGTGGCTATTGTGATGTCAGACCCCTGACCAGTGATGGTGTCAAGTTTGGTGAGGAGCGGAGCAACGGTGCCTCGCAGGTCTGTATGTTGCGTTTGTGACGACTACGTCTGTCCGCCCACTAGGCAATTTTAATATAGGATACCGGCCGACAGAGCCCAGGTTGTGTTGTGTGTGTGTGTGTGTGTGTGTGTGTGTGTGTGTGTGTGTGTGTGTGTGTGTGTGTGTAGAGATTCATTACGTCAGTCAAGTCAGGCCACCAAAACAAGTTGAGATAAGTCAACACGTCCACCAGAGCATCGATCTCCCTCACAGCCTCGACTGGTTTGGAGTGCAGAGGGACCAATGCAAAGTCAAATGTTTTAACTAGAAGATAGGAGAGGGAGCAGGAGGGAGGAGGAGACAGGAGGGAGGAGACAGGAGAGGGCGCAGGAGACAGAGAAATGGCTGTTGTAACATTAACTAATTCTAATTCTGACCCTAAATATTAACCCTAAAATAGCATCTTTAAAAGGTGAGGACAAGCTAGCTCTGGTCCACTGGTCTACTGAACGCTATGTGACTTTTACCCCCGGTAGCTCAGCCTCTCGACTTCAGTAAATGTAAAGAATACACTTTCGCTCTTATGGTCAATGGAATCTTTCTATCGACCTGTTCTGTAGGGGGCGCAGTGGAGTAACTAAATCATTTTTCCTTCCGGTGCATATTTTTCAGGCATTATTAATGATAATAGGCCCCCAAGGCCTACAAGGAGTTGCTCCCTGCTTCTAAAGCTGGCTCCAGACCAGACCGATTTTGGGCCGACTTGGCGTCGGGAAGCGTCGTATATAGTCGTCCAGTCGGTTAGGGGTCCGTCGGGGGGTCCGTCGGGACCTTTTCGGCCGACCCAGAGCCGACCGAACATGTTCAGCTTTTTGGCCGACTGGTAGAGCCATGGGGTGGTGAAGCGGGGGGAGGGAGGGGGGTGAAGGCTCTGTAGTGCACCCTGATTGGCTGTTTAGCTTGTTTGGTCAGACAAATCAGAGCACGAGTAGAGAAACGGAAGTGAGCCAACGAGAGAGAATAAAAGACAACACAGGGAGTTGCTATGGTCATGTGTCTAGCAATGGCGACTACGTGGACTGAGGAGGCGGAGGAAAACTTTATTGAACTGGTGGAGGAGAGGAGGCCACTTTATGATATCACAGACACTTCATATTCCAACCGAATAGTGAAGTCGAGGCTCTGGAGGGAGATCGAGGCAGAACTTCACCTCACAGGTAAGCTGTCTATTTGCCGTTTTGTTTATCCAGTGCTACTGTTGCTATGAGCTACGAAGCCCGTTGCGTCTCGCCTTCGAGAAGTGACGGGTTATCACGATAAATAATAATATACATACGAATTGACGGCTTGTATTAAAGCCCAACACTGCTGTGGATGGACAGAACTATCCATGTGTGCGTTTTGTACCGTATTAAAATAGCCTACACATAGGTCACCGTCTACTCTAGCATCATTGGCTAGCTGAGTAGCCGCTCACCATCTTTAGCTAAGTTTGACAGATGGGTCCACATATACGGCCATGTGCATTTTTGTCAATGACACCTTTTAGGGCGTACGTGGGTATTGTGGATATAGGGCTTATATTATGTGGGTAGTTGCTTTCATTGCCAATTAACTAATTATCACTAGACTTGTAACAGGTGTGCTCAAGAGATCAAACATTTAAAGACGCAAGCTCACAATGTGTGGCATTGTGAGCTTGTAGATCTGCTATCTTCAAATGGCAGAAATGTATATAGGGCTGACTTGGTTATGTATGTTTTCTAATTATAAGCAAATCACTTATTTTTCTTTCAGAAAAAGAACTAAAAAATAAGTGGGACTCCCTGCGCACCCAGTATTTGCGGTACAAGAAGCTGGCTCCATTAGGTGAAGACTCAGACTTACCTAGACTTGTTTTACTTGACCACAATGTTGTTAACAATGTGATTTAAATAGATGCTAAGTTCATTGTTTACCTGGTATCCTATAAATGCCTTGTCAATTTAATTAGGGAGTGGTGCAGCCCCCTTGACGGGGAGGCAGTGGTGGGTCATGAACAGGCTGCAGTTCCTGGAGGCCCACACTAGAAGAATGTTGAGTGTGTCCAACCTGAGCTCGCAGGTAACTGAGCTATAATTATTGATTAATTTATTTTATAGAACCCCTGTGTGTTAGCATGAAATGTTTGGAGCAGGGGAGTCTGGTGCAACGCTCAGGTCCTGGACCTGGTGAGACGAAGGAGGAGCCCGGCCAGGAGACAACCCACAGAGCCTAGTCCCTCCACGTGCCAGAGCCTCCCCGAGTCCCGGCAGAGTATTTCCGGAGAAGCGGACTGAGTGGCCCTGTCTTGCCCTATAGGACTGACCGTGGGTAGCTACTGGGACGTAAGTCGGGGCTTGATCAACCCTGGCTGGGTCACCTGGGTGAGGGTGTATGTTGCGAGACCCGAAACATCCTATGACCCCAGGCTACAACACTGATGATACGTCCCAGGTGCATCCATGTGATGTTTTTCGTTATGTGTAGGAAAGGGGTTTTATATCCCCAACAATGTACTGCATATAATGTGTATGTCAAATGTATTTTTCTTATAGGAATCGACTGCAAAAGCAGGGAGCGACAACGGGTTTCTGACCAGCACGCCAAGGGCAGATGGCTTCACGGCTGAGAGTGCAAACCGGTTTCCAACCAGCACCCCTCAAGTAGACCAGACTGCTGAGGTCGACAGTTTCGCAGAGAGCGACAACCGGTTTCCAACTAGCACCCCTCAAGTAGACCAGACTGCTGAGGTCGACAGTTTTGCAGAGAGCGACAACCGGTTTCTGACAAGCACACCTCGAGCGAAACTCGTTTTTTTATAGTATGTTCTGTATTGTTTTTCCCTAGATCAAAGACAGTCATATTAAAACACAATACATAATGGTCTGTTAGCTCAGGCTTATCAATAATACTGTCAACAGTGATACTCAGATCTCATGTATGGCCATGTTTACATGTTGAATAAAGTCTAAATTGTGCAATAACTGTAAAAAAAAAAAAAAAAAGAAAAAAAACAGCCGCAACATCTGAAACAATGTCAACATGCAGATTAGCATCTCCAGTAATCAGAGTTCTGTCATAATTAGTGGAACAGATAGATAAAAGTTATGATATTTCTGTTAGAAATAAGGTTTTGCTGCACTTTGGAGGACGATACATACTAATCATAAGCACAGAGAATTGACTCTCCAATATGGTGGCCTAGTATTCAAAGGATTGAAAACTGCCAAGGTTTGTCAGAGGTTTGAATTTTAAAGTGTCAGAAAAAATATTTGCCAGACCACCTCCTCTCTTACCCTCGTTAAGGAGAACACTCCAACACTATCGACCAGAGCTAAGGACGAGCAAAATGACCTTCTGTAATGTTCCTCATATTTCTGTCCTAGTGAGGATTTGATTCTCACATTGATAGTGTGCGCACGCACGCACACACACAAGCACGCACGCACACCTACACGCGCACGCACACACGCACACACACACACACACACACACACACACACACACACACACACACACACACACACACACACACACACACACACACACACACACACACACACACACACACACACACACAAACAAAGCCTACCACCAGGCTTGTTGGACCTGAACTCCACAACAAAAGGAGCTCTGCTGAACTGAAAATGGTTTGGGTCTTGGTACTGGTAGCTGCCACGGTACGTCACTGTGTTCCTTTTAACAACATGGAAAACACATGAGCCCTGGTTAGAGGTTATAGGGTTAATAGAGATGAAAATAATTTCATAAACCTTGTATCTCTCTATGATTTTTTTTGTCATAATGTTTTAGTGGACTAAACAAACACTGTTTTACTGTACCTGTACAGGAAGACATAACGCTCCTTCTGGGGGCTTTCGCCCAGTGGAGCGCTGAAGACACGATTATACAAACCTGGGGATTTTCTGGAGAAGAATACACACAATTACACACACACACACACGCACGCACGCACCTTTGTATAACTTCATGATGTGTGCTTTTTAGTTCTTATAACTGACAGTCTCTGCAGGCTGATAGACACACTATCAATGTGAATTTGCACAAAACCAAAGTCTTCTCCACTTCTTCTGCCACTCCAGCTCATTGTTCTGCGCAAAATGTTTGAACAGTGGTGGAAATGATCTAAAGGACATTTACTCAAATACTTTACTTAAAGGTAAGGTAAGTGTCGGTGATATTCCTTTGTTACAAATACATGTTAAATAGATCGATGTTGTGATAGTAACCAAGAGTGTTTGTTCAGTAATCTACAAACTCTTAAAGAGTCGCGTTGCTAGCCCGTAGGATTATGTGTAGTGTGAAATATCACCCTCCTCCTCGCCCGGCTTCCCTCCCTCTACACGGGCCAATTGTGTTCATAAAGACACTCAACAAAGCCGGATGCGCAACGATGGATTTGAACCCATGCAAGACCACGGTGGTGGGCAGGCACTTTACCACTCTGCCACCCCAGCACCATGCCGTAAATCAGTGGTGTCAAACTGGTGTCTGGACCGCGATGTGATTTTAGAAAACGCCATTTAACTACCTTTTAATGGAAAAAAACGATATGTTTTGACTGATATGTAAAAGTAGCATTTACGGCGTAAATGCTACTTTTACATATCAGTAAAAAAGAAAAAGAAAATCTTAGTACGTTTTCCACTATTGGAAGTGACAGGTGGACAGAGAGATCACCATGTCCTCACAATGCTACTAATGGCTTGAAAACAATGTAAAATCCCTGTAATACACTGATGATAAAATCAGGGCCTTCCACCGAGGGACAACCGAGAGCCTGCTGACAAGCAGCTTCACCAGTTGGTACGGGAGCTGCACCAACAGGGACCTGAGAAGGGGTCACTGTATGTGAACTGCCCAGTTTGAAGGAGCTATACACCCAGCGCTGCCTCAGAGAGGGTCACCGCACACACCCCCATATAACCTGAGGGTCATCTAAGACCCCACACACTCCCATAACAGTCTGTTATGGTGCCATATCAGAGAGGTATCGGAGCCTCAAAGCCAGCGCAAGCAGACTGAAGAACAGTTTCCTCCCCCAGGCTATAAGACTGTTAAATAAGAAACAATGATGAACATCTTCGGCCTTGTATGCTGATCTGTGTTTTTAAACAGTTTTTAACTTTATTTTAGAAATGGCTTTAGGGCTGTTATTAGTTTAGTATTTATGTATTGTTTTTATTGTGTTTTACGGAGCACCCCAACCTAAGTTGTTCACAGTGTGTGTACTCGTACATCCTTGTGACAATACATTTCTTGAATGTTTATTGGTCTTACTGGTTGACGTAGGCCATAAGGTTGTCGATCACAGGCGTGTCAGCCTCACTGTCTCTGACCTCCTGGATCAAAATGACGTCATAGCGATGGACAATCTGCACAACAAAATGACAAGTGAACATTTAAATTATTTATTTGACCCATTTTGTTAACTTTGGATGACTTTTGAGTTGAGTTTTAACAGCAGACCCATTATGTCCAGTTCAGCTCATTTTACTGTTTTCATAAAGTGTAAATTGTAAAGGTATAAAAATGCAAAACAAATTGCCTTGGATCAAGACTAGTATCAAGGCTAGTTTCGGGCTAATTAGAAATGTGTTTGATACCTTGGTGATGGATTGCATGACTGCGTAATCCTTGGACTTCGTCTTCCCAAATATCTGGATGTTGAACGCTCCCACCCTGAGCTGAGCACAGGTCAGCTGTAACCCGCCTAGCAACAGCAGCAGAGAACACACTAAACGCATCCTGTAAGGGGGGTGAGATAAGGTTAGTTATAAGAGCAGAGAGACAGTAGAATCAGTAGGCCTACATGTATAACTAAATGTACCCTTACCGGTTGATTTGCTCTCAGAGTTACAAATGTAGCCTATAAATTAACACACAGGTTTTACTGTGTATAAAGTTAACGTAACAAAAGACTTGAATAACTCTCTCTCTCATCTTTTGATGTCATTCCTCCAATATGGCAGCATGTCTTTTCATCAGTGGTGTAAAGTAACTAAGTACATTTACTCAAGTACTGTACTTAAGTACAATTTTTAGGTATCTTTTACTTTGATTACTTTGATTACAAAACATACATTAAAGGTAGGGTAAGTGATATTTTTGGGTTAAAACATAAAGTAGGCCTATTTTGTTAAAAGGTTAAAGCACTATATTCTGATAGTAATCATTGCTATAGAGTGTTTGTTCAGTAACAGGAGTCTTCCCGTCTCTCCAGCTCTTTAATAAACAGAAAATACATTTTCTGGTAGGTGTCAAAATCTCAGCCAATCAGGAGAAAGTACCCATTTTTAAGCTTCATTTTTATAGTGTTCCAGTTCAAATTTTGCCTGCTCATTTCTTAGTGTCATCCCTTCCAATTTCACTTGTTTAATCTATATCCTGATTGAGTTCTCTATCCTGATTGGATAAAATTGGAAATGAAACTGAAACTGAAACGAAAATGCATTTTCTGTTTTATAAAGAGCTGGAGAAACATGGAGACTCCTTATATGGACAGGACACTCTATAGTAACGAGCACTATCAGAACATAGACCCGTAAGTGATTTGCAATTATTTGAATAATTGCAAATCACTTACCCTACCTTTAACCACTTCAACCCATATACATTTCGGCCATTTGAAAATAGCTGATCTACAAGTAGATCGGCTATTTTCTCAATATTTGTATACATTTGAAAACTTGTGAAATGGGACATTCTGCATAATGAGTATACTTTTGGTACTTTAAGTACATTTTGATACCAATACTTTTGTACATTTACTCAAGTAAATTTGGAATTCCGGACTTTTACTTAAAGGAGAATTTTGGACTAAAGTTTTCTTACCTTTTCTATGACATTATGATATCTTAGAAGGAATGGTACAGTAGAAAATTTTCATAACTCCACCCCTGAGCCGCCACAGCTTAAAAGGTGCGCGGATAGGCCTTAGGTTAGATCACATATTTTAATAGCTTTTTTTATTATTTTTTTTGGTGAGATCTGACGTTCATAGTGACAGAACATTGTCCCAAAAAAAAAAAAAAAAAAAAAAAAAACAGAAGTCTTGCTAGACGAGATTGAAATCTCGAGATTTCAATCTCGTCTAGCGAGAATTCTGTTTTTTTTTTTTTTTTTTTTTTTTGGTTGCATAGTGTTCTGTCACTATGAACGTCAGATCTAAAAAAAATAAAATAAAAAAAAAGCTATTAAAATATGTGATCTAACCTAAGGCCTATCCGCGCACCTTTTAAGCTGTGGCGGCTCAGGGGTGGAGTTATGAAATTTTTCTACTGTACCATTCCTCCTAAGATATCATAACGTCATAGAAAAGGTAAGAAAACTTTAGTCCAAAATTCCCCTTTAAGTGTGTGTGTGTGTGTGTGTGTGTGTGTGTGTGTGTGTGTGTGTGTGTGTGTGTGTGTGTGTGTGTGTGTGTGTGTGTGTGTGTGTGTGTGTGTGTGTGTGTGTGTGTGTGTGTGTGTGTGTGTGTGTGTGAGAGAGAGAGAGATAATGATAACTGAGCTAATAGATCCTTGCTTTCTCAGGGGGAAAAAGGCAGGTTTACCACCTGTTAACCATTAAAGGGATAGTTCACCAAAAAATATATATATTTTCTCCTATGTATCAGTCACCTCATGGAGACTTGAATTCATGGATATGTTTTAGTTTTTGTCTCATTCCTGAGACAATAATTTTATGACCAGCGGACCGGTAGGCAGCGGTTCCGGTAGGAGACACAAAGGAGACTCTTTGTGTCTCCTACCGGAACCGCTGCCGGTCATGATCCATAGGAAAATAAGTCATTTTGGGTGAACTATCCCTTTAAGACCGGGAACACATTCTGTGTAACCACTTAAACCATTATTTTATACTTTGGCTATTCAAAAATAGCAGATCTACAAGCTCATAGCGCGGCACAGAGTGCCGTGCTATGAGCTTGTAGATCGCTATTTTTGAAAAATCTTGAAAATGTGTGCAAATTTTTTAATTATATATATTTTTTAAAGCGAACATTTTGTAACTGAAATATTTTCTTCCCCCGGGGTGGGGGGGGGGGGGGGGTCCCTGGAACAAAACATTTTGAAATGGGGGTGCACAGCCAAATATCAGTTTGGCGGTCCTTGACATGAAAAGGTTTGAAAACCACTGATATTATAGCAACATATGTTTTTTTTCTTTTTTTAAACTGTAGACGTCTAGAAGATATTTATAGAATCCCCCAGAAGCAAAGATTTGAGTTACAAATGTTCGCTTTAAAAATACATATATATATATTCAAAGATTTGCACACATTTTCAAACTAAAGAATCTCCATGAATTCAAGTCTTCATACTCTACTTCCTATTTTAGGTATTATATCCAGTGATGGAAGAAGTACTAAAAAAATTTACTTGAGTAAAAGTATCAATGCCACAATGTAAAAGTTTGGTATTCAAAATTTACTTGAGTAAAAGTACAAAAGTATTGTCATCAAAGTGGTACTTAAAGTACTAAAAGTAAAATGTGCAGAATGTCCCATTTCAACTTTTCAAAATGTAAAAAAGTATTTTGAAAATAGCAGATTTACAAGCTCACAGCGGGTCGACCCGTTCAAATAGCCGAAGTATATAAGGCTGAATGTGCTTTAACAAAGTATGTTTTGTAATAATCATCGAAATCTGCAAAGTAACTAACTAGTAACTAAAGTTTTCAAATAACTGTAATGGAATAAAAAGTACAATATTTGCCTCTGAGATGTAGTGGAGTAGAAGGAAAAGTAATGAATATTGGAAATACTCCAGTAAAGTTAAAATACCTGTACTTAGTTACATTACACCACTGCTACTCGTAATAGATACCTGCAGGTAGGTTGTCCTCCTTCAGTAAGTAATAGTAATAGATACCTGTATACAGTAAGTAATAATAGATACCTGTATACAGTATAAGTAATAGTAATAGATACCTGTATACAGTAAGTAATAGTAATAGATAGCTGTATGTAGGTTGTCCTCCCTCAGTAAGTAAGAGCCTGCTGTGTACAGGCCCTTTTTATCATTCCGTTGCTCCTCCCTCTCGAACTCCTCCCCGTTCCCTCCCCCATGTGGGAGTCCTCTATGCCAGTGGTTCTCAAAGTGGGGTCCAGGGACCCCAAGGGGTCATTGAGGAGGTGGAGGGGGGGGGGGGGGTTCCAGCAGGTCCCCAGCAAAAGTAGTTAATATACAGTATCATCACAATCATTTTAACCACATTATCCATTTATATGTTGGCTATTCAAAAATAGCAGATCTACAAGCTCACAGCGCGTCGCTTAGTGCCGCACTGCCAGGGCTGTATTAGCCATTGGGCCGGCGGGGCCGTGGCCCAGGGGCCCTTGGCTCTCAGGGGCCCTTCAAGCTCATAGAGCTATGAGCTTGTAGATCTGCTATTTGTGCAAATCTTTGAATATATATGTTTTTTTAAAGCAAACATTTTGAACTCAAATCTTTGCTTCTGGGGGATTCTACAAATGTCTTATAAATACTAACAGTTTCTTTTTAAACTTATGTTTCTATAACATCAGTGGTTCTTAAACTTTTTTCATGTCAAGGACCCCCAATATGATATGTATTCCCCCAGGGACCCCCAGAAACACAGATTTTTGTTAAAACATTTATATTCAAAGATTTGCACATATTTTCACGATTTTCACTGAGTGCCGCACTATGAGCTTGTAGATCTGCTGTTTTTGAATAGCCAAAGAAATCTTACTATGACACACAGCTGTGTTTCCCGGATTGAATGGTTTAATAGCTTATCTGTGCCGTCCTGGGAACCAGTCCAGATGTGAGTCTATAGAGTCCAGACTGACCTCTCATAGCTGGCCCTGTCAAATCCAAGTGAACTTGAACTCACACGGACCCATTCAATAGACCAGGGGTCTTCAACAGGGGGTCCTCAGAGTTACTACAGGGGGGGGCCGCCAAATCTTTGTGTGCTTGGATATATATATATTTTTTTACATTAACCACTTTAACCCTATCATCCCTATTCTGAAGAGAACTTAAGCCAAAAATAACAGATCTACAAGCTCACAGCGCGAGGCGTTGTGAGCTTTTAGATCTACTATTTTTGGCAAAGAGGTTTGGTGTTGGTGAAATCTATGAAAATACAATGTTATACAGTGTGTAGTGGGGGGGTCCCTGCGTCATCTCTCTCTTAGCTAGGGGGTCCCTGCTTCATCTCTCTCTCAGTTAAGGGGTCCCTGCTTCATCTCTCTCTCAGCTAGGGGGTCCCTGCTTCATCTCTCTCTCAGCTAGGGGGTGCCTGTTTCATCTCTCTCTCAGCTAAGGGGTCCCTGCTTCATCTCTCTGTCAGCTTGGGGGTCCCTGCTTCATCTCTCTTTCAGCTAGAGGGTCCCTGCTTCATCTGTCTTTCAGCTAGAGGGTCCCTGCTTCATCTATATTTCAGCTAGAGGGTCCCTGCTTCATCTGTCTTTCAGCTAGGGGGTCCCTGCTTCATCTCTCTTTCAGCTAGGGGGTCCTTGGCCTAAAAACGTTGAAGACCCATTAAATAGACCATTCAAACCGGGAACGCATACTGTATCATTTTAGATTTGAGCTATAACCATTATTTCATTCTTTGGGCTATTCAAAAATATCAGATCTACAAGCTCATAGTGCAGCACCGGGAAATGTAATCTAGCACGGTAAATGTACTCCAGTACAGTATACAGCATATGTATTCAAGTATAAAATTCAAGTATAAATAAAAAGAGTTAATGTCTCTAAATGGTGATGTAAGATTCTACAATACGTTGGCACCGAGTTAGGAAATAATAACATATGTCTCCATCTCACGGAACACTAGTACCAATAGGGATGAAAGCTGGAGACAGACAGGTGTTTATCCATAGATAAGCACACGCCCCAGAGGGATCATGCCAAACCAAGGTCCTGGGAGGACATAGCGTTGCCAAACCAACCTTGAGATGATGGGAATTGAGGGACAGATGCCAGGAATATTAGGCAACGGCCTGTAAACACGTCACGTACACAAAGCACTTAAAGTGGCATTCACACTGAGCACTATTTAACCATAAAGATAACTATAACTATATGGTTCATCATTGTATTATTATTTTTTTATAGTTGATGTGAACTGTGAAAAAAAATGACATAATTGATGACTGCATTGGAAATACGTTTTTTTAACCATTATTTTATACTTTTGGCTATTCAAAAATAGCAGATCTACAAGCTCGTACCACGGCACCGAGTGCCGTGGTACGAGCTTGTAGATCTGCTATTTTTATTTTGTAATCGTAATTTTTAATCGCAAATCTTTGAATATTTATATTTTAAATCGAGCATTTTTTTTAACTCAAATCTTTGCTTCTGTTGGATTCTACAAAATGTCCTCTAAATCCTAACATTTTTATTTATTTTTTTACTTTTGTTGCTATAATATCAGTGCTTCTTAAACTTTTTTCATGTCAAATGAAAATGTATATGTATTTGTCCACGGACCCCCACCGCCCATCTCAAAATATTTTGTTCCAGGGACCCCCCCAGAAGCAAAGATTTGAGTTAAATTTTTATTTTATATATACATTCAAAGATTTGCACAAATTGTCACGATTTTCCCAAAAATAGCAGATATACAAGCTCATAGCAGGGCACTCGGTGCTGCGCTATGAGCTTGTAGATCTGCTATTTTTGAATAGCCAAAGAAATCAATAAAGCCATGCTTGAGCGATATCCACTGTCTCACGTCTCTTGATCATTCCTCTGGAAGTGAAGACCCAGCCACAAAAATCCTACACACACTAAAAAAAGCCTTCATTTAAAATCATTATTTCTGTGGAAATAAAATCATTGTTTCATTTGATAGCCTTGCTACCCTTGACCTTTGTGACCCACATACATATCCATATATATGTTATTATACACTACACAACCCGTTATTAAAAAGCTCTTCTGACTAAACATATGAGGGCCGCTGTCATTTAAATTCCCATGCAGGCTGATTCCTTTTTTTTTTCTCCTCCGGTTCGCCCCAGAGTGCCTTTCAGCTGGCCCAGTTTTCTAGAGGGCCCCTGGCCTTTGGCCCCCAGACTGGGCCTCTGGGCCCACATGCATGATGCACGTTCAGGGAGTGTTGGTGTAAGAACAGGGAAACCCTAGAGAAAGAGAGATGTCCTCATATGGTGGTTCTGGGACAATCACAAGCAGATCCAGCAGACAGAAATATATATATTTATATATATATATATATATTTAAAAAAAAAGAAAAAGCTATTTGACACAATGGGAGACAATTAAATAAAATCAAGCCAAAACCATAGCAAAATGGAATGCTATTTATCTCTAAACAGAGTTTGATTGAATACTTTATTAACAGTTTGCAAACAAAAGCACAGTAAAGTACAGTTCAATACAAGGTCTATTAAGAGGATTTAAAACCCCCAAAAAGCCATTGGCTTGTTTCCATTGAGGTCCTTTGTACTCAATTCATAGAAACGTTTAATGACAGACAGATATACACAATGCAGAACATCATAATATACACAGTTAGAAATCAGAAATCTAAATATGTATTATAGTACACAGAGAATACACAGTGTTAGAATACCTGAGCACTGTGACTGACCCACAACTATGTATGTACACACTGAACACCAGTGGTGGAAAGTAACTAAGTACATTTACTTAGTACAATTTTGGGGTATTTGTACTTTACTTGAGTATTTCCAATTTCCAGTACTTTTACTTCTACTCCACTACATCTCAGAGGCAAATATTGTACTTTTACTCCACTACAATTATTTGAAAACTTTAGTTTTTATACTGATATAAATGATTACATTATAAAACATACATTAACCACTTTAGCCCCTTTTATACCCAGGCTATTTGAAAATAGCCGATCTACAAGCTCACAACGCGTCGCATCGCGAAGCGTTGACTTGTAGATCGGCTATTTTCAAACATATTAGTACTTTTACTTTTGGTACTTTAAGTACATTTTGATACCAATACTTTTGTACTTTTACTCAAGTAAATTTTGAATTTCGGACATTTAGTTGTAACAGAGTACTTCTAGATTGCAGTATTGATACTTTTACTTAAGTAAACCCCCCCGCCCCCCTCCCCCCCAACAGTTAAAGGGGTCCCTGCTATAAAAGGTTCCTAGTAGTGGAGTTGCAGCCTTTATCCTGCAGGAGGCGCTCGTTTCATTTCATCTCGTTTGTTTCGTGCAATCGATAACTTCTCAGATTTTTGGTGTTTGCAAAAAGACTGCTTTCCATAAGCTTGTAAAAGTTGACCCTCCTTCGGTCTAGGGTGGTCATAGCTGAATGGGTAGAGAGTCCCCCTGGGAAACTTAAAGGAGGAGTTCACCCAAAAAAACATTTATTTTCTATCAATTGCACACTCCATGAAGCCTTGAATACATGGATATATTTTGGTTTTTGTCGCAATAATTTTGATACTCCGGTAGGAGGTAGATTCTACTTTGTGTCTCCTACCAGATACATTAGCCGGTAGGTAGTGATAACTGCCATTAAGCTACAAGATTGGAAGGGCTATCATACCAAAATATAAACTAGAGACATGTAGGAAGACAAAAATACAAAAACTTTACGGTCACCTTAGGTGGTACCAAAATATGGCTTGGCCCCTGGACTACCAATGGTGCCTTTACAGGGTCTGTAACTCTGAGAGTGTACAAATGGAACCAAATCATTTGGTTCCATGTGTACACTCTCAGAGTTACAGACCTGTAAGGGTCCATTTGGTTCTTTTTGTACACTCTCACAGGACCCGTAAGGGTCTATTGGACCCTTGGTGGTACCCGAACCTGATTTTGAGCACCAGTGCAATAGCCACACTCCCATTGGTCCAAAAAGATGCTTCACATTATTATTATTATATGAGAAAGATGTACTTTATATTTGTGTATTTTTATTGTTCTTGTCATGACTTTTCTTTTTAAGGGTTTTTCTTTGATCATTGTAGTTAGTGTGGTTGCCCTAACAGGGCAACCAGACTATTGTTATCCTCCAGAGGCCCTAGCGGTTTATTTTCAACCGCATCTCCTCCCACAGTTTATTTTTCCCAATTTAGTGCCATATGTCAAAATGACCGGCTTCACCGGGAATCGTGTGCTTGTATTTTGCTAAGAGATTGGTTACATAGTTTAATTGATATTGATTTATTAGTGCATTAAACTTCCCCATCCACTTTCATGGGAAAATGGAAAAACTCCCATTCAAGTATTTATTTCTCAGAAACCGTAAGGGCTAGAGTTTCAAGACTTGGAGGGGTGGTTCATGATTTAGTCCAAAATTATTTAAAAAATAATTACACCAGTCGGCCTCATGGTGGCGCTATAACAGCCCACTTTACGTTTTGGCCTATAACTCTTGAACCGTAGGTTGTAAAATAAAAATCTTTTTTCCCCTAGATTCCTTGGGTCATGACGCATTTGTGTCAGGATAGATTTTCCGCCATTTTGAATTTTGTTCAAAACACACTTTTAGCTCCTCCTCCCACAAATTGTGTCCAAATTTCCTATGTCAAAAATCGGTACACATGATCTCTGGGCCCATGCGATAAACATATCCAAACGGCATTTTGATAGTCCTTACCGTTCGTCCGTAAATGGCTTCCAAAGTTAGTGGGAGGGAACCGTTTTACCAAAAATGCCAGAAATCACAAAGTATTTTTTTCTCGGAAACCGTAAGTGCTAGAGTTAAAAGACTTTGAAGGGAGGTTCATAATTTAGTCCGAAATTATTGAAAAAAGAATTACACTAATCGGCCACATGGTGGTGCTATAACAGCGCCCTTTACGTTTTGGCCTATAACTCTTGAACCGTAGGTCGTAAAATCAAAATTTCCTTTCCCCTAGATTCATTGGGTCATTACGCAACTCCCCATATAGGCCACGCCCATTTGCGTCAGGATAGATTTTCCGCCATTTTGAATTTTCTTCAAAACACACTTTTAGCTCCTCCTCCCATATATTTTGTCCAAATTTCACAAAAATCGGTACACATGATCTCTGGACCCATGCGATAATCTGGACCGAAACAGAATTTTGATAGTCCATACCGTTCGTCCGTAAATGGCTTCCAAAGTTAGCGGAAGGGGCCCGTTTTACAAAAAAGCCCACAAATCACGAACAAAACGTCCAGTCAATCCCAAATTTGAATCACATGTCAAGTGTGGTTTACTCAACAAATTCCCAAAAGAATTTCCACTTTGATCCATAGGGGGCGCCACAAATGCTCAAAATGTAACCGTTTGATGCAAAAACCTTATTTTGGGGGGATCAATCCTCTCAAAATGAAACGCAAGTGATCTCAGGAGTTACGTGACAATGTAATTGGCACAGCCTCCGACGGTATTCCTCCCAGCGTATTCCTCGAGTCCCGGCGGCAGCGACCCGCGACTAGCGTCGGTGCAACCACACTCTGCAATTGCCCTGAATTGCGACGCGTCTAGTTGACTGTGATGTCGCCATGACAACCTGGTGTTTTTTTATTTCATTATTATCTTCTAGTCAGTCAAGTTTAATGGCTTTGTACAAAATAAAAAAACCTGCTTTTAAATTATTTGATGATTCAGCAAATAAAAGGTTTGAAACTTTAATAAATATGTTTTCTGTAAAAGCTGATGTTTGTTTTTTAATTATTTTAGTCTTTTTTTATGTATCAGGGTTTACAAACACGCACACACACACACACACACACACACACACACATTTTTCTTGAATGAAAATGTTAAATAGAGGCCTACAAAACACATTACTAGTATTTACCTAGCCCTACAATGGCTGTGATATGACATACACAGCCATTCTAGGACTAGTATTACGTAGCCTAATGCACAAAACGATTTATACTGATACTACTAGGCTACACCACACTACTATGCTGTAGGCTACAGTAGCTACTCTGTACTATTAGTATGTATTATGTAGCTACATAATATACCCTTGCCTACAGTACTGTTCTACGCTACATTAAAATATTCTATATAATACACTATTATCCTATACTTTAATATATATACAGTAGTCGTTGAAGTTTGCATAAAATGTTTCAGAGGAAACCAACATCATCATATGTATTTATTAACATAATAAAGGCAGTGGTGTAAGGTAACTAAGTAGGCCTACATGTACTCAAGTACAAAAAAAAGGTGTTTTTACTTTACTGGAGTATTTCCAAATTTCTACTCAACTAGTACATCTCAGAGGCAAATACGCCACTACAATTATTTGAAAACGTTAATTACTTTGTAGATTTTGATTATTGTTACAAAACATACATGAACCACTTCCAGTTCAGTTCAGCCCATTTCGGCCATTAGAAAAATAGCCGAAGCTCACAACGGGTCATGAGTTTGTAGATCTGCTATTTTCAAAGGATTTTTATACATTTTGAAAACGTGTGAAATGCACATCTGCATAATGACTATACTTTCTAATTGTACTTTTGTACTTTTACCCAAGCACATTTTGAATTCCGGACTTCTTACTTGTAACAGAGTACTTCTACATTTCTGCAGTAAGTATTGATACTTTTACTGAAGTAAAAAATGTGAGTACTTTTTCCACCACTGTGAATTATTAACATAATAAATAAAACGAACGACGACACAACATCAACAACACAACGTCACTGGTCGAGGACGCGCTCGAGCCAACACCACGCGACAAGGACCGACAAGATGGCGACCATCTCACGAACAGAGGACTCAGTGCCGTGAAGGATATCATAGGTATGGTACATATTTTTTTATCAATGCTTCGTTTTATTCATCATAACACGTTCCTTGCATGTATCGTGCGAGTGGTTCGTTATTTTTCTAAACGCACACATGTGTGTTAATTAATTAATTGATCAGGAGTGCGGTCGCCTCGCTTACAGCACATGAACTTGTCAGGATTACCGTAGTTAGCAGTTAGCCTAGCTCTGGTCCATAGCGTTAGAAGGAGTTCTCCTTAACGCTATGTTACTTTGGAGCCGTTGCCCGCACACCGCCAGCGCAGGCTGCACAGCCTCTCGACTTAAGTCCAAAAAAAAAAATACACTTTCGTTACTCACCAAAACAAAGACGGGTTTAAGAGGTTATAAGCCTACTCTCTCTAGTGGGAACACTCTGAGCCCCCCACCTCACGTCTAAAATACACTTTCTGACCCAAATGTAAAATAATCCACCGGATGGAAAGAAATCTTGTCAATAGAGAAATTCCATTGACCGATCTGTAGGGGGCGCAGTGGAGTAACTAAAACATGTTTTTCCATCTGCTGGATTATTTTACATTTTGGCCAAAAAGTGTGTTTTAGACGTGAGGTGGGGGGCTCAGAGTGTCCCCACTAAGAAAAGTAGGCTTTCAACATCTTAAAACCGTCATTGTGTTGGTGAGTAGCGAAATTGTATTTTAAATGTTTTACTAAAACGAGAGGCTGTGCAGCCTGCGCTACCGGGGGGGGTGTTCAGGCAACGGTTCGAAAGTAACACAGCGTTAAGGAGAACTCCTTCTAACGCTATGGACCAGAGCTAGCTTTAGCCTGCAGCTAAGCTAATGTTAGCAACAAGGACGTGCTAATCTCTTGCCGTATTATGTCATGTTGTCACACACACATATCTGACAAAAGCGGCTGTTTTTGAAACGTACGTTGCAATTTAGAGTCAAACGCAGGTCTGCAGCGAGTTAACCACGCGTGTCAATATTCTTAAATAAATCTTGGCGTGTCAAGTGTGTTTCCATCCTCAATTACAACTAAGCTAGCTGCCGGGTTAGTTATTAATGTCAAGTTGTCTGTTTAGGTAGTAGTTATTACACTAGTTAGCCGGACACATTCTAGTGTGTTTTTGCGCAGTTAGACGAGGGATCTTCAACGTTTTTCAGGCCAAGGACCCCTTAGCTGAGAGAGAAATGAAGCAGGGACCCCCACTACATATATTAAATATATTCCTATTCAACTTTTTCCATAGATTTCATAGAAGGCACTATCATCAATCAAGTGTAAGTGAATGTTTTTTGTTGACGTGTATTTTCAGACATTTAACCACTTCGTTGGCCTTTCACTCTGTACTTGGTCTGCTCTTTTTTTTCCCTCTGCACCAAACCTCTTTGCTGAAAATAGCAGATTGAGCGAGCCGTTGTGAGCTTGTAGATCTGCTATTTTTGGCTAATGTTCCCCTCAGAATATGGGTTCAAGTGGTTCACATATAAGAATGATCCTATCAGACAAAGATTTGCCTGTAGTAACTCTGAGGACCCCCAGTTGAAGACCCCTGAGTTAGATGAACTGAGAGACCAGCTTGGTGAGGACCTTGTCCAGCCTCGTGTCCACCATTGCGGTCACAAGGACACCCTGGGCAAGTCCGATCACTGGCTGATAAGATTGTAGGAATGTGGAAATCCTGACATTTACATGTACCATATCAGTGATTCTCAACCGGTTTAATTTCAAGTACCCCCATTTTGATACACATTTGGCTACGGATCCCCCATTTAATACAATGTTTTACCTAATCTACAAATCCTGTGTTCATGTAACTCTTTGAGTGTTCAAATGGACCCTTATGGGTCCATTTGCTCCATTTAATTCCATTTGGACACTCCTGAGTTACAGAAGATCAGTAAGGGTCCCCCCCCACCCCCCGCCACCAAGGACCCCTGGGCAGCACCCCGGACCCCAAGTTGAGAACTAGTGTACTGTGACACTTGACAAAACAAACTGCCATCATAGCAGAAGACCCTAATGGAAACAAATCTGGGACATTGTTGTGTTTAGCTGCACGTTTTTAATCATGGTCATGAAATCACCTTCAGTCTTGGGGGGGGAGACTGTTCATGTTTTACCCATGTATGATGATCTGTATTTAACATTTATGTAAAGCCATCATGATGTGGATAATCTCAGACAGTAGTGTAATCTTCTATTGAGACATTGCAATGCGACTGTACATTGCTCTCTAGTAATAATAATCAGCAAAAATTCTCAACGTGAAACATAAGACGCAAAGAAATGATTGATTGTTTCCTCCAGTTGGCTCGTTGTGATATGATCTGGTTATTAAATTACAAGCATCTAGTTTTCCATGCATTTGCTGGGGCCCGACTTGGACCCGTCAGAGGAATGATGACTTATTTATATCACAGGAGCAGCAGTCTGGAATGGCAACACATACTCGTAAACACACCCACGACTGTGCATTATGCCTGGCCAACAAACACCTGCATTAGCCAAAATGCTTTTACTCACACATGTATCGCTGTTGATAGTGATGTGTGACGCACTGTGGTTGGTTGTAGCACCGTGAAAGATAAATCATTCTGACTGGAGAATTCCTGAATTTAGAAGCCGTAAGCTTGCTTCCTTGCCTATATGTTTCACCATCTATCAACACTTTCTCTTCGTGTTATCGGGACCATTTTATAACTGTGTCTTATCCTCCCCTCATCCCCTTCTTAACTCTCTCTGCAAAGGTAGTCCTGTACACAGACAAAGGGAGCGCAGCCCTCTTTTTATTGGCCAAGCTTAAGTACTCTGGGGGGGGGGGGCCGAGGTGGGGGTTGATAGGGTTCAGTCCACTCAAGGACCCCTAGTTTCTCAGCTGTGGTGCCCCATAAATTGTAGAAGGGGTTGCTTAAAAGGAGATACTGAATATCACATTTATTTATTCCAGTCATATAATAGAAGGAACCTATGTTTTTCCTTTCTTCTAAGCAAAAAGCAACGCATTAAATAAGATTATACTGCTACTCCAGGGACTTTAAATTGTTTTTTGGAAGCAGCTCTCTAGAACTTAAAAGAATAATAAGGTCAATGATGCTGTTCAGGGGAAAAGCCCAT
Source organism: Gymnoscopelus braueri (assembly GCF_963280865.1). Taxonomy (NCBI): domain Eukaryota; kingdom Metazoa; phylum Chordata; class Actinopteri; order Myctophiformes; family Myctophidae; genus Gymnoscopelus; species Gymnoscopelus braueri. Next base: position 23,210,094 of record NC_137625.1, read on the forward strand.
GAACTGCTTTCATGATGATGCTTTAGTTTTGTGTGTGAGTGCATGCTGTGCGTGTACGATCGAATAATAGCATTCAAACAATCTTTTTCTACTTTTGTAAAGACGGAGTGTGTCTGTATGTTGATAACATCACCCTGGCTGCCATCACACTACCCACAAACAAAGATCACGGTTTACTGTCGATGGAGGGGCTCTTCCATTTTGTGTTCACAAGGGAAAATCGAGCACCCTTTTATAACTGGAAAAACTTCAAGAATCAATTTTAATTCTGTTTTAAGGGTGCTTGAATGTTCTGTGTTATTACCAGGTTAATCTCTGTACAGTTCCGCTCATGTTCTTGTCTGCCCACATCATTATTTAGAAATGCTTATTGCTGTATGTTTCCATTTACTTTGTTATAGCCTTATATGTATTTATATATATTATATATATATATATATATATATATATATATATATATACATATATATATACAGCCTTGTGAAACTAAAATAGCATCATAATTACATTTTATACATCTGTTAACTTGTAATAGATCTGAGTCACTTCTTCAAAACACTCAAGTCCCTCTTACATTCCCTACAGTGTAGTAGTCACATTGTCTAACCAGATCTTCTCTCTCTCTCTCTCTAGATAAAGCCATGCCTCGGTAGGATCCACTTTCTTAGCTCGCCATGGTCCCCATGGTGATCTGAAGCCACTGTGAAACGTGGACACTCAAACCTGGTCACTTATTGACTGAACCGTCGGCTAGGCAGGCGTGTGTGTAAATGGACAGGTGTAAACATGTGGGCCGGCTGCGGCTGGCCCCAGACCACTCTATCCTCAACCCCCAGAAGTGGCATTGTGTAGACTGCAACACCACAGAGTCTGTATGGGCGTGCTTAGGTTGTGCCCACGTGGCGTGTGGGCGCTACATCGAGGAACATGCCCTGCAACACTTCCAGCAACAGCGCCACCCGCTGGCCATTGAGGTCAACGAACTGTACGTGTTCTGCTACTTGTGTGACGAATATGTACTCAACGACAACGCCACTGGTGACCTCAAGCTGCTTCGCAGCACACTCGGTGCCATTCAGAGCCAACACTATGAGGTCACCACCCGCAGTGGGCGTATCCTCCGTGCCGCCGCGGACACCTCCATGCCCTGTGGCGCAGGTGAACTGCAACTGCGGGAAGAGGATAGGATGTTCACTGCCCTATGGCACCGCCGTAGATCGCTTATGGGCCGCGTGTTCCGCTGCTGGTTCGGACTCACCGAGGGCGGGAAGAAAAAGGAGGCAGCAGAGGAGCGGAAAAAGGAGCTGATAGAGAGGAAGCACGCTTTAAAGAGGCAGCAGCAGCACAATTTGGAGATTGCCCCTCCGAGGAAGAGCCGGCGGTTGTGCCGGAAGAGCGAGAAGGCTGCTGAAGCAGCGGCAGCCATTAATACCTGCTTGACGCGCAGCAAGGCGAACACTTCTTTGCCCACACGCAGACCCAGAACTCAAAAACCTGCTGCGCCTCCTACTCCCGCTCCCAAGAAAGTGGGACGACCCAAAAAGGCCCAAATCCCGACTCCCAGGACTCGCACCCCTTCCTCCTCCACCGCTAAATCCAAGGTCAGAACCTCCTCAGCACTCCCCCGCACCGCCCCTACCACAACACCTGTCCGCCGCAAGCCAACAAGCACCAAACAGGGCGACTCGCCCGTAAAGCGGCATCCCACGGTCACTCCCGGTGTGACAGGTTTGAGGAACCTGGGTAACACCTGCTACATGAACTCCATCCTGCAGGTGCTCAGCCACTTGCACGTCTTCAGGGAGTGCTTCCTGCGCCTGGACCTGACCCAGGCGCTGGAGCTGCTGGCCTCCGCCGTCCACGGCCAACTGACAGGGAAAGCCTCTTCCCAGTCTCCCATGGCTCAACGGAAGGGGCTCCAGGCCAGCTCAGGCTCCGGGGCTGGGCTAAGTGGGGGGGCCTCACGGGCTCGCAGCATGGAGCTGATCCAATCCAAAGAGCCCAGTTCAAAGCACATTTCACTGTGCCACGAACTGCACACCTTGTTCCAAGTGATGTGGTCGGGCAAGTGGGCGCTGGTATCGCCTTTTGCCATGCTCCACTCTGTGTGGCAGCTGATCCCCGCTTTCCGAGGCTACGCCCAGCAGGATGCCCAGGAGTTCCTGTGCGAGCTGCTGGACAAGGTGCAGCATGAACTGGAGAGCACCGGAACGCACACGCCCACTGCCGGAGTGCCCCAGACGCAGAAACGACTCATCAGGCAGGTTCTCAGTGTTGTCAACACCATCTTCCATGGCCAGCTACTCAGCCAGGTATGATAAAGCACATACTGTAGGCTCTCTACCATGACTGTGAAATCATGAGCGCTGTCTGGCTTGTTCATCACGCACACACACACACACACACCCCGACACAAAGTGACATGCACATGTGAGCCACACACCATATCTGCCTACCAACACACAGGGCTTTCACGATTACAAATTTAAGTTGATGATTAATTATCACTCAAATAATTGCGATTAACGATTTAATTGTTTCTGTCGTTGAAAATTAATGGAACATTATGAATAAAAATTACATATCTGTCATATACATTAATAGTGGAAATAGCCGTTGCGACGCGTTTTGAGCTTATAGATCTGCTATTTTTGACATTTGACACGTGGAATTGATTTTGACGATTATGACGATTTATGCAAAAATAATTGCGACTATATAAAATAATTGCGATTAGACGATTATGTAATAATTGTGACAGGCCTACTTATTATTAGCGCTGCTTGATTGCATCATTACTTCCTGGCTGAATTTGCTCTATTGCTGAATTGACTGTGTCAATTAATAATTTGTAGTGAAGCTCAATCATGCAAGGTAGTGTGCTGGGATTTTGGAAGTAAGGCTGTACTGCCTGCCATCACCAGTTTTGAAGCCTCTGTCAAATTTGTAGTTATTTCTTTTACTAGTAGCTCATGTAAATAGAAAACCTTTGCTCCTGAATTGGCTGCTTTCTGAACAACGCAATGAGGAATAAAGGAGTCTTTCGTCCATTTATTAAATCGTTTGGTGATCAAACAAACGGATGCACGTCTGACTGTAGAGGCGGTCAGAGGAGCAGTGCCACAGAGTTCTCACAGGTCTATAGATAAAGCGCCTCTCAGCCCCTCCCAAAGCAATCTTATCGAGGGGGGGGGGGGTCGGAGGCAGTACCCAGAGGAGACGAACACTAAGGTGTCCTTGAGCAAAGCACGCAGGCCCGCCAAGCACACAGACAGTCCATTGTGAGAACTCAATGCTACTATCGGGCACTCTACTACCTACATGATAATAAAACATATGTATGACAAGAAATTTTATATGATATCACATGAATATGGTCGGTCATGAACAGGCCATGACCCTGCCATAGATGGCTCTGCCATCCTGACTTCAGGTCCTAAATCTACACATTAGCAACAGCTGCCGCATCAGGTGGTCAAAGTGCATCATGACAAAGTCGCACAGAACCCATGAAGAATGGCAGACTGTCTCGAGAATAGATGTTCATACTTTATATATATAAATCAAACGTTAGTTCATGAAAATTAGGACAGAGCTTACTTATATAGAGGGTTAGAATGGAAAATTCCTCAACACTCTCAAAACATTGTTTGTACACTTGTACCACATTTATAAACCAGTGGAAGTCCAGATATTCTAGTCTAAATGAGGACTGTGGGCCCTGTGAATGGAGAGCTAGCTAGAGGACAAGAGATTAGTGTCTACTTGGAGAGGCTGAGTGCAAACACTCACACCTGCTCTCACTGAATAAGTGGCTGTGTGTGCTGGTGTTTTGGCGGTATATGAGCCCTGTGCCTTTTCACCAGGACATTGACTGTGCTGCCTTTTGGGTTTGCCATCCCTAACAATGATGATCATCATAGCCTTTTCATTTTCAAGTCCGAGCGGGAAATGGAATACAGAAATAAGACATAACAATGTGTCCTCCCTGTCCAATCTGTAGCTATCGATTTAGCTATTTACTATGTGTGCAGTTTGTGGACGAAGCCGCCCTATTAGCTGCACTATACAAGCTGGCTGCTTGTGGGCATGTCAACAAGTGTGGTGATGGTCTCCTTTTTGCCGAATGTAAATAAGTATGAACCTATAAGTATGAAACTGCTTATTAATAACAATTTTGGTGTAAGATTTGATGAAGAAGCATTTTTCAATGATTCTGAAAGGATTTTCAATTGCAATCAAATTTTACACAATTTCGGATATGGTCTGTTATGTGATGGAGTGAGTAGGGACATTAACTGTGCTTGGTCTACTTTTGTGGGGACTGACGTATACATACACATGATATAGCTGGATACAGACATACTGTACAGAGAAATCCTGTTCCAGACGTGTCGGCCTTCGACCATGCCATTAAAAATGGTAGAAAATGCAAGTTCAGGATCTGACCACTACACCGTCTCCACTGGCGACTTCTCAACTCTCTTTTCTCGTGTACATCCAAGGTGACGTGCCTGGCGTGTGACCACCGCTCCAACACCGTGGAGTCCTTCTGGGACCTGTCCCTGGAGTTTCCAGAGCGGTACCACAGTAACCACAGGGAGTCGGCCGCACAGGTGTCGTGCCGGCTGACGGAGATGCTGGCCAAGTTCACGGAGACGGAAGCCTTGGAAGGCAGCATCTATGCCTGTGACGAGTGCAACGGTGAGTTTAACCCATTCAGACCTGGGACGCATCTGTGTCATATGAAGATTTGAGCTAAAAAGCATTATTTTACACTTTGGCTATTCAAAAATAGCAGATATACAAGCTCATAGCGCGGCACCGAGTGCCGCGCTACGAGCTTGTAGATCGGCTATTTTTGAAAAATCGTGAAAATGTGTGCAACTCTTTCAATATATATATATTCTTTTAAAGCGAACATTTTTAACTCAAATCTTTGCTTCTGGGGGTCCCTGGAACAAAATAAGTTTGAGCACCACTGATATAGAAACATACGTTTTCAGAAAACTGTTAGGATTTAGAAAATATTTGTAGAATCGGCTTCAGGTCTTAATGGGTTAACACACAAGGACACACACACACACACACACACAGACACACACACAGAGATATACAGTTGCATTTTCTCTAACTAGAAACTACCTCGGATTGGAATAACATTGTTTGTCTTTGTCCAAGACTTTGAAATTAGTATTGTGTATTGACATTATTCCTCCTGATTGTGCAGCTAAGCGCAGACGGCTGTCCTCCAAAGTAATCCTGACCGAAGCAAAGAAACAGCTGATGGTGCACAAACTGCCTCAGGTCCTCCGTCTGCACCTTAAGCGCTTCAGGTATGCCAACGTTACACCAAAGCCAGTCATCCTATTGGGGGAGTTCATTTTGATATGAGTCAGCATTAAATCATGAACAAGACTGATTTTCTGAAAAGCCTGACCTAGCAACACAGTAGAGAGAAACACTTTGAAGTCCGCGCATTTCAATAGAAGGATGTGCCTATTAGTGCTTGGCAATGTGGCAGAGCAGTGCGACACAGCTGGTGTTTTTTGTTACAGCGGATGGGATAGAAAAAGTATAAAACATCGGGGCGATCGGGTAGTGCAGGAAATTCCTGCACACCACCATGGAGACTAAGGATTTGAATCCTCCGCGGTGCATCTGGCTCGGCCAGGCGTCCATGCGAACACAATTGGCCGCGTTGGTGGGAGGGAAGCCAGTCAAGGAAGGGGCGGTCAAGGCTCAGTCGCTGCACTAGCAACTCCTGCAGTTTGGTCATGTTGCATGTACAGTGGGGCGCTGAACTGAGAAGAATGGAGTGTGTTACATCCGGTGAAAAATGATGCCATGCGCTGGTTTTTATGGTTTGAATTCATCAGCTTATTTCTTGACACTTTGACAATTTCTCGATAACGTGGATTACAGACGTACATACATAGTAACAGAGATTCGGTGCATTTATTGTAAGATTGTCTACATTCATGCCAAAGTCATATAGAGTTGGTATAGATGCTGGTTAGCAAATTAATACCATAAACCCCATGTCAATCCAGATGGGATTAAAGTGACCCCAGGAGATTGTACAATATATTAGAGGGCATTACGCAATTTTACAGTGGTAGCAGGACAAAAATGAAAATTTAACTAATTCGGCGGAAGTAACATTAGCGTTTTCTCACCGTCAGTTGATGCTTCATATCCATAAGAGTAAAACCGCCAGGGTCATTTGTTTATTTTTGGAACACAGTTCTTATTTGACGCGATATTAAATACGTCTATGGGGATTCAGAATGGGGGTGGAAAACCGTGAACCAGGTAGACAAACCTAGGATGTGTAAAGGACTTCAGGACTTCGGTGCTCTATTGGGGAAGCCTAGCCTGAAATGGGATACTGGCACAAAGCACAATACTTCCAAGTAACACCCCCTGTGACATGACGCGCATCTTGCAAAAGCTCAACCAGACCGCAGAGTTACCGCTTTGTCAACAACTATGGGTTTGCAAGGGTAATTCTAAGCAGTTACATGATAGGATTGATATTGAATTATGTATTAATATTCCAGGACATTGAAGTGTTATTTATATTCTTTATTATACAGATTTCTTTTTGATTTGTTTGCTTTTGACCCCTTTTTCTCCCCATTTTAGTCGTTATGCCAATTGATTCCTCCCCACACACATTTGTGTGTTGTAGCCCACTGACTCACCTGCCAGTGAGGAGCCCCCACCGGGAGGATGTAGAGCGTTTGTCCTACTCCTCCTGCCCAACACTTTATGCTGACAGGTGCCGCCCCAGTCCGTGGGAGTACCTGCAGTGACAAATATCACCCTCCCCGTATCACCCTCCCCGGCCTGGCTTCCCTACCCCGAACACAGGCCAATTGTGTTCGTATAGAGTCTATACCAACACAATTGGTCTGTGTTCGGGGTAGGGAACACCGATAGACGCTCGACAAAGCCAGGTGCACCACGGTGGATTTGAACCCAAAGCCTCCGCGGTGGTGGGCAGGCACTTAACCACTGCACCACCCGAGCGCCTTTTTATACTGAATTTTTATGTACATTAAACAAATGTGAACGATGGAAGTAGAGCTGCACGGTTATAGCAAAAACAAGAATCCTGATTATTAGGGTCCATATTGATGTAGGAGCCTAATGTAGGGGCCGTGTCTGTCCACCAAGATATCTTCTTTTCCTGAGCGCAGCGTATGTTTTGAATGTTTGCAATGGGCCTTATCCTGAAGGGACAAACGTGGCATCTTTCCATGGGGGCAGTGTTGCTGCTTGGAGCATACACAAACTCAACAAAGTTGCAGGACCCATGCTCAGGTGCCAGTCACACACCAGTCAGCAGTGGCAAATATATAAATATATTCGCCACCATTGGTACTGCTTCATCCTAGGGGAAACACTGGTATTGCTGTAATGGGAGGCATAATGAACCACCTTAAAGGAGATTTTTTGACTAAGTTTTTCTTACCTTTTCTATGACGTTATGATATCTTAGGATGAATGGTACAGTAGAAAAATGTCATAACTCGATCCCGGGTCCGCCACAGCTTAAAACGTGCGCGGATAGGCCTTGCGTTAGATCGCATATTTTAATAGCTTATTTTTTCTTTTTTTTTGTGAGATCTGACGTTCATAGTGACAAAAATCTATGCAACAAAAAAAAAAAAAAAAAAAAAAAAACAACTAAGTCTCGCAATCTCGTCTAGTGCGACTTCTGTTTTTTTTTTTTTTTTTTTACCAGCTGAGGTAGCAAGTAAAGCATACGGATAACAGCTGCTGTTGGTTTAATGACCTGTCCATTCACCAGTTATTTATTTGTGGTTGGTCTACAGGTGGTCTGGACGGAACCACAGAGAGAAGATTGGCGTACATGTCAGCTTTGACCAACTTCTCAACATGGAGCCTTACTGCTGCCGTGACCCCTCCTCACCCAAAAGTGGTACCAGCAGCCCCACGGGTTCACCGAGGCCCAAACACTTTATGTTTGAACTCTCCGCAGTGGTGATGCATCATGGGAAGGGCTTTGGTTCTGGCCACTATACTGCCTACTGCCGTAACACAGAGGGGGGTGAGTACATTCATTGTTGCTCTTGATGGTTTGTGCAATATGTTTTTCGATCTGAAATTTTCTGCATGAATTTAGGGCTGCGTGATATGATTCATGTTTTCCTTCCTGGACAAATTGTTTCAGGGTTTCTTTCCTTGAGAATGTGGTTGAAAACGATTGATGATCATTCTATGTATGGACCAGTTGGAAACAGGTTTCCATAATCGTTTAATTAATTATGCATTTCAGTGTTGCACCTCCATGTTTTTATTGTCATTACTTACTTAGTAATAGACAGGAAATGATTTTGGCTAATGCTCATTATAGTATGGTACCATTTTTGTCTATCAGAGGAGGGCTGTGGACAGTTCAGAAACCCTCCTACCAGGGACATCCCATCGATGGGGAATCCTGCTAACAGAAACGGCAATCTTTCTATTCCTTTAAAGTTGGCATGCTATAATGGAAGCCATTGTTCTCACTTTAATAAAATGAAAAATAAAAAACCTGCTAATGATGATGCCACTGGTAGGCGGATTTCTGAACTGTCCACAGCCCTCCTATGAGACACAGACGAGTAGACTAGTTTTTTACCATTTTATCGTGCGCATTAGTGCAAACCAATTATATGACGTATACACAAAAAAAGTGTGAATCCTTACTCTCCTTCAAAAGAGCACTTATGGCTGCAATTCAGAACCGGCCCTTGTAAAAAGAAGTCAAAGCCTAAACCCCCACCCACATATTTTTCTTTTTGATTACTACTCTTTTATATGATGTTTTTGCATAGTATTATATATCTGTCTGTCATTAAATGTTTCGATGAATTGAGTACACAGGACCCCAATGGAAACGAGCCATAGCGGTATAATCCTTTTAGCAGACCTTGTATTGAACTGTATTTCCTAAATATAATATCCATCATATTGTAGAGCTCTGATTTATGCATTGCCCAGCCCTACTTGATCTTCAACTGTCTGAAAGTGCATTTAAAGTTTTTAAATGTATCCTCTTGATTCTCTTGCAGGCTTCTGGGTTCACTGTAATGACTCTAAGATGAATGTGTGCTCTGTGGAGGAGGTGTGCCGCGCCCAGGCTTACATCCTCTTCTACACACAACGTGTCACTCAGGACAAAGACAGGCCGCCATAGGACCACAATCCACTGAACCCGCCTCCTCTCCTCGCTGTATCTCGGCAACCCAGCGAGCCCCACCTCATTCGCTCGTGTTTCTTCCCTCTATTTCTTTGGGCATTTTATATCCTGGGAGGATTTGTTTTTAATCATATTTTTCATTGGGGGGGGGGGGGGGGGGGGAGCAAGCCTAAGGACTCCATTTAAAAAGGCAGTTCTGCTTTGCGAACTCTTGTATATGGTGTTTATATGTTGGTGTTTTTTATTATGGTAAATAATGGTGACATTTTTTGTTTGATAGTGTAAAGCTGTATTTTATAAAGAGAGGATCAGCGACGGTGTTTCAGTAGCAGCCAACAGACTTTGGCCACGTGTGATAATGTACAAGTGTCCTCTATCCAGTAATGGATGTGTATTAGCATTTAGCATTTGAACGCAAACATCCTGATCACAAACAAGGTGCATGGCCAATGGGTCGAATTCATATTGTATGGCAAAAGACAAAATGAGAATACTATGAATGGAGGTTTGAGCTTATTGCTTGTTGCCTCGTTGAGTGTAAATACTGTTTAATCAAGTGAACATGTTCTCAGTCACTTTAGTTTGGCAACGCCAGACTGGATGTAGATGTAATTTACTATGGCCGAGTTTAGAAGTGGTTTCCCTGTGCCATAGACATTAGTGGGCGATGGCTATAGCTTGCCCTCTGTTCGGCTATGCTGTAAGAGCTATCATGTCGTCCCATCCCTCTAGATATCCACTTATTGACAATGGAGTAGGTGGCGTTTCTGCTCAGACCCAGCAGTGTTTGCCCACCCCTTCCCTCTCTAGTACTGTCCGGTCTGTCAGTCAACATTTTGCGATTGGCTACTGACCTCAAGCCAAAGCACAGGGGATATAATTGGAACCGCTCTTCAGTTTTTCCCCTAAGGTTTTAACTTGTGCTGGGAGTGCTTTGTTTTGTTTATTTTCCATCCTTGAATGGTGGATGGAAACAAATGTTTTAAACATTTCCAAAGGGATCTTCTTCTTTTTTTATGGCTAAATGCTGCCATCTCTCTTCGTCAGAATGTAACTTGTTTTTTCGTACCAGAGGGGAGGGAATATTCATGATCACTTATCAGATACTAGTGTTCTAGAAAAGTGCCCTTTTTGTTGTAAAAGTAAATCTATTTTTGTAGTTCATTTTGTTTTTACTCTGAAAAGGATTCATATCAGTTCTTGATGGTGGTAAGCTGCACATTTTCAGTCCCACCCAGGCCAGCATTTAGAGTGAATGTATTTTTATACAATCTTTTCCAAGAGTTGTCCACCCCCCACATTTCCTCCCCTATTTAGTTATTGCCAATTCCCCATGTGTACATCGGTCTCTGTTGCCTTTAACCTCCTCACTGTTGGGCTGGGAAGGGTGTAGACTACCAGGTGTCTCTGATAAACATGGAGTTGCCAGTCATGTCTTTTCACTTGATGACAAGAGTGTAATGTATACATCTTCTAATCACCCCCAGAGGCCCTCTCAGCTGAATTGGCCAACCAGCAGGGGTCGCTATTGCAGCGGCAAGACACAATCCCTCACTGGTTTCCCCACCAGCGAACACTGCCAGTTGTGTTTGGTAAAGCGCCCGGCAAACCCGGAGGCATTTCTGCCAAATGAAAGCAGGTCTCTGCTGTAGTGGGTGTCCCAGAGTTGTTTTTTATTTTTTTTATAAAAGCCAGTTTTAATGGTTTTATATAGTTCTATATACTGGGTGGTCTACGGTGGTGGGTGTCCCAGAGGTTTAAAGTTTTAGAAAAGTTTGTTTTGTCCTCATTGATTTTTCAAACTCACCAGCAGTTTTGACTTAACAGGAGATTTCACAGTTTTCCCTTGTGTGTAACTTTGTCTACCAGTGAATGTGTGTGCATACTGTATTTGGTTCTGTGCACCCCTTTAAGTAAACTAGCCAGACAGATATAACAAGATTACTACAGTGTAGACATGTTTGTGTGATAATGGTTATCTCCATAATGGAGAAAAGTGTAGAAAAAAGAAAATGCTTCACTGCCTCAGTCTGGTTCGTTTGGTTTATCTACCAGAGGGGAATTCAAAGCACATTTCATGTTTTCCCCTGTTGTCAGACATTGTGACACAGTGTATGTTCATGTTCATTAAAAATTTATGGAAGTGATACTATGCAAATTGTTACCTCAAAATTTTCTAGAGAGAATTACCTCAATAAAAATGAGAATATTTTTTCATTTTTCTAAGAAAGTGCTGTGTATTTTCTCATTTCAAGACTTAAGCAAGTTGTGGGCCAACCAAAAGAAATGGGGCTGCCCTTAACAGACAAAAATATACATACTTCCTGCCCTTTATGCCGGCTAGCATGTAGGGCAGCAACGAAGGATTTCCACTCCTGTCTGTTCTAGGCCAGCGTCTTAATAGAACCCCAGGTGTGATGCAGGGTCTTCAGCTCTCCCTCCTACGCCAGGTGTTCTTGGGTCCACTGCCTTCTCATAAGTTGTCCTGTTCACACAGGCTAAGATGTTGGTTGGATATGGTTTTGGGCCAGAATATTCTCAGTAGTTTCCGTAGGCTTTTGGTGTGAAAGGTTGAAATGACACACATGATACTGAAGAAAAGATCTGCACACCCACCGTCTTAGGTGCTCCCAAACTTTATTAAAACGGATTAATAAAGTTGGGAATGCGCAGATCTTTTCTTCTCAGTTTTGCCTGAGTGATCCAAAACCAGTTGAAAGATATTTGGATGTGTGTGTGTGCTCCTCCTGGACGGCAACTGAAAGGATACCGACCATGATATTGACCATGATACTGATGATGTCATGGTCAGTATCGTGTCACAGGGCTGTGCCAAGCCCTGTCACAGGGACGTGTATTACATTCAACCATTGAAACATGCATTCATACACCGACGGCAGTGGGAACCATGCAAGGCACCAACCTGCTCATCTGGAGCAATTAGGGGTTCAGTGTCTGTCATATTGAGGATGTCAGGCCTTGTCAGCACCATAGTAAGCACCATACTCATTGACCATAGTCATTAACCATTGTCAGCGCCATAGTCAGTACCACAGGCAGCACCATAGTCAGCACCATAGTCATAAACGTCAGCACCGATAGTCAGCACCATAGTAGTCAATAACCCATAGTCATCAGTTGCACCATTTAGCGCAATATCAGCAGCCCCCTTTAGGTTACAGAAGCTGTCACTTTGATCATCAACTTCATGTTCAAATGTGTTTACCTGTAGTCTACAAGTAAACACATGATCTACAGGATGTCACACTAAACAAAAATGGTTCTAAATGGTGCTAAAAGTGGTTCTTTGAATCGTGATTATGTTCTACTAGACTCGGGTTCTGGCCGCTACGCTACCCTCACCTACGTGGCACCGCCGATCCAACCAATATGTCGGAGTCTGTGCTCAGGAATGTGTCAAAAACAAAAAAATCTCCATGAATTCAAGGTTTCATGGAGTGTGTAATTGATAGAAAATAAGTATTTTTTGGGTGAACTATTTTTTTAAGTGTCTTGTTCAGGGACACTTTGGCACATTGCTGAGGCCTGGGACCGAACCTGGGATTTATGGCTTCCTAGGCAGGCTCTCTAACCATTCAGCTATGGCCACCCCATCAGCAGAGATTCTAAGGCAGTTTTTCTCTGCAACAGTAAAGGGGTTTCAGGGGAAACCAGCAAAATGAGGAATAATATAACAAAAGACTGTCTTGCTAATAAAGCGTCATGTCCTCATTTTTTACAATGTATTTAATATTACCTTTATATTATTTAATAAATTATGCATTTCATCCTCTATATATTGTCCAGCAACCTTTTATGATAAAGGCGAAAAAAGATAATTGACCTGTGGGACCCAGATTGCTCAGATGCCGAAGATCCTGTGCTGGGATTCGATCCCAGGACCTTGTGGTCTGAAGTCAAGAGCTCTAGCCCCGTTCTAGCAGAAAGACACACTTTCAACTCCCACCATTGCCACGGTCAAAAACGTTATATTTGAAATCCGAACGTTTATTTAGATGAACGGGTCAAAAATTGAGAAAGTGCAAACACCAGGTTGAAGTTCATCCATGACAGTCATGACAGATCCAGACTGCACTAGCTATTTGTTTACATTCGACCGCATGGCTCATTTGCATAAGATGTTACCATTGATTTTATCCCACTGTTGAGGGTTAGGGTTATGTTTTATATATTTTGTTTAAGACTTACAGTAGGCTGCCTTGCCCCACTGGAATACAGTGACTGATATGAATTAATAATATACTGGACCATACATAAAATGAAGAATACCTCGTCAGTGACATTTTATTACAAATGAAAATAAAAATTAGAAACAGTGGAGTAACAATACGTTTTCGTATAGCAGCAATTTTGCATGTACAATATAAATATAAATATATTGTCTGTCGGGCGGAAACCTCATTATGGCCAAAACTGTTACTTTTCAGTATAAACATTCTAAAATAGCAAAAACAGCAGATCGACAAAAACAAAACAAGACTCGCGCAGCTATCTGCGTGAAGTGGGCGGAGGTCAACCTGGAAACATAAACCGGAAATGGTGTGTTAAAGAATTGTACTCCTTTAAAAGTTCAGAGATTTATAATGGCGGTCGATGGAAGATTTTGGGACCTCAAAAAAACACTTTCACCTAGAAACTCCATTCACAGTTCAAAAATTCCAACTTACTGTGGACATGCATCCTTGAGCTGTTTTACTATGAAATGATTTGTAGTTTTTGAAATGTTTAACTTTAAGCGCCCAATGCATTGGCCACTTAAAGGAGAAAAAAGTTAGTAGACCCATGGGAGCCAGAATGCTCAGATGCTGTGTATCCTTTGTTACAATTGTTAGGCTTCGATCCCACGACCTTGTGGTCTGAAGTCAAGAGCTCTTCCAACTGAGCTATTCAAGAACACACTAATCTTTGTATATGAAATTGGATGAACGTGATGGGTCATTGCCCCAAATGAATTGCCCCTTGCCATTTTGGTAATGTGGCCCACAGGTTCAGCTATTTGAGTATCCCTGCACCACACTGACAAATTTTGACAATTCAGTTTACTTAACGGACATTATTCCCCAAATGAATTATATTCAAAGCTTGGTGATAGTTCTAATGTAAGATCATGCCCAACTAGTTGATAGGGTGTTTTATTGATAATTTCACCTAAGCAAGTTGAATTATTTGGTACAAAGTTATTCAGTTCACACCTATTGACTTAATTCCTCCAAATATTCAATTTTTTTTTTTTATAAAAAACAAATCTTAGACTAGGTCCTCAAAAAAAAAAAGTATGTAACTTGTATGTTTATTTTCAAATAGTGTCCCTTTTAAATTTAACTAAACCGTATGAAAGTTAGCGTCACACCATTGACCCTCCCCCTTTTTGTAATTTTATGCATTTTAACAGTGATGATAATGCATTATAACCAATTACAAGTTATTACAACTATGAGAATTAACATGAGATGCATATTAGGAAGCGTTACCAAAGAGTCTGATGCATAGCAAGCGTTAACCTTTTTTCAAGAGGTTTAGGAGCTGGAATACTTACGTTTCTGTTGGTTAATAATAATTTGTTTGGCATACTGCATATTGAGACACCCACCAAGAGAATGCATTTCACATAAGACCCAGAAAGAGAGCAAAGATCATTTTTAATCACTTTTTCCTTACAAAAAACATTTTAGGGATTTGAAAATGAAGTAGTACATCAGAAACATACGGTGACGGCAGCCTTTTTCAAAGATATTTTACAAATATCAAAGAAATAAGTACTGGAGGGCTGGAGTGCAGAGTGCTCTCCTGTAGCGATAAAAGCCAAACGTACATTACGGCCGCAGATGCATGGTGAAGATGGGAGGAACTTTTTTAATACCTCTGACAACTCATTGGGCCTGACCACATCCTACACCCAATGGTACTTGGTCTTGACCATCATTAGCACTGGGTACAGTGGGACTAGAGTGGTTCCAAGGAATCAGGCTTTTAAAAAAAATTATCAAAATGAGATATCTTGAGTGGATTTTATACTTGAACTCAGTGGCAACTTTATATGAAACTGTTTAACAGTTATTTTAACATTATGTAACGTGAGGTCCACTGCAGAATGGTGGGACACCTGTATCCAAGCTGGGGGGGGGGGAAAAGCATACTGAAATGCTTCCTCCAGCAGAAGCTTGTTTACTTTTGTTTTTCTCTTTTTTTTTTTTTAACATTCGCTTGACACCTGAAAAACAAATGATACAAAATTCAGCCACTGCCAAGAAAGCCATGTCCCCCTCTTTGCCGCTAGCTGTGAAGTGGTGCTGAAAAATGCATTGTGGGTACAGTGGCATCTTTCACTGTTGCCCTTTGACAGAAGGTGCAGAGGCGAACAGTTCCTGTTTTTAAAACCATGTCTCTTGTTTCAGAGAGAGTGCAGGCCCATGTTTGAGTGTTTTTATTTTCTGTTGTGGTTTGGAGGCGTGTGTGTTGTGAGGCAGGGCGGGATGAGGGTTGGGGGTGTGTGCGTGTATGCGTGTGTGTGTGCGTGTGTGTGTGTGGGGGGGGGGGGGGGGCGGGCTTCAGTAGTCATCACCCCGGCTCACCACCTCTTTGCAGGTGGGCCTGAGCAGGATAGTGTGCTCAAACTGAGCGGTGTAGCAGCCCTTGGTGTCACAGAGGGGTGGGTAGGGGTCCACGATGCCCAGGTCACACAGGTTCTTCAGTGCCATCAGGTACTTGGTCTCGCCCAGGCGGTCGAGCCAGCGGCGACAGAAGGCCAGTGTGCCAAAGTTCTCGTTGACCACGTTCAGCATGTGCTTCGCTCTAGGGAGTCTGGAGAGGAGAGGGGGAAATAGAAGTACAACATAAGCATAGAGTGACAAAGTCCTTTACTTTAACACTGGTTGCTGATGAGATGCCCTTATAAAATAAAAAGGAAACTTTTCCTGAAAGGAACACAGAGGTAGTGTTTATTGTCACAGTTTTAACTAGAATTGTCCGTCATTCTCGGTAACGTGAATACAAAAATTATATAAAATACAGTCCACAAATGTAATCTTAACACAGCAGCACAGAGCAGTCAAAAACTATTTACAATAACATTTTGAGAGTTCAAGTGGTTTACTCTGTCCAAGCTTGTATTAACAAGCTTGTGACTAAATAATAACTACAAGTGAAATACAGGGGTCCCATATCAGAGTTTCAATAACTACATTACTTCATTACATTGCGTACTGGTGACTGGAGAGCTCCTGATGATGTAATGTGACTGCATCCATTTATAATGTGACAGTAGGCCTGTCACAATTATTACATAAATCGCCTGATCGCAATTATTTGAGATAATCCAATGTTTTGTTCAAGGCAGCTGCATGCTAGGATTGTATGACATCAACTCCCTCAGTTCTCTTGTCAGTTATAAACTGTCATTCAAATTGATTCAGTTGTTGTTGCACATGTGGGTTTATACAAACATCCAAGTGATCATTCAGATGAACAACTAGAGCCAATAGATGTGTGTATGTGCGTAATACTAGTACCAGGTATTCATACTGAGGACAATGGTAAAAGCAGACAAATACCTGATGGGGACGTGTCCAACATCAAAATTCTTCATGTAGTGAGAACATTCCATGTCATCGTGCACCACGCCTTTTCCTGTGCTACCAAACGTCTCGATGGCATAAACCTCTCCTTCCTGGGGGGGGGGTTGGGACAAAGGGTGACACACAGGGCTCAGTAAAGGTCTGCATTAAATGAACTTGGTATGAATATACGTGTTGCTTGCTTGTAGCTTGTTGCTTTTACAGTGTAGAAATAGTCAGGTGTTGGTCTAAATGAGCTTAATTAAACGCACCTCCATCCTTGTTGCTTCTCCTCCCTTAACAATGGGCACAGTCTTGCCAGCATGTATTCTGTACTGACCAATTGAATGACCATTCAGATTTCGGATTGGCTTCACTGCAAATAGAATGAATTGGATACCTTTAGAACAAATCTGATCGATTGATGAGCAGTTAGCTGTCAAGTACTATTGTGATCAGAAGCTCAGATGAAAAGATAGTTAATCAAATTAAACTCAATTTGTACTCAAAATGTAAACAGAGAAACATGATGACAGAGTCTCATCTGGTCTGCCAAACTGCAGTTATGCATTGTATTGTTTCAACAAAAACATACAAGCTGCAGAAATGTATCTGGTTTATGATTTTTTTGTCTTGGTCCCTTTCCTTTGGGACCACGTACCAGCATGTGGTTAATGGTTAACACCACCATAGCAGTCCTTATCTCCTGAAGGAATTTGTATGTAAATATATATTTACATACAAGCTTCAATGCATTTGCATTCTTGCTGTATAGGCAACCACAGTGGTTCACGTGGTAGATATACATGATCTAGAAACGCACCTTGATACGTTTTCCCATCAAGCTCAACCTCATACGACTCCATCACTTCTTGAATTGCCTCTCCGACATCACACAGACGCACATCAATTCCAGCGTTCTGTCATTTAAAAATAAAAAAATGACCAGATCAGTAACACTATAAGGTCACATTTATGTATGCATTGCCTGGGTGTGCTTCTATCCACCATACTTTGATTCCAGTATTGGTGGCGTCTCTCACAGCCTCCAGCAGCTTGTCGTACTTTGGGTTAAAAGTGACGGTGAAGGCACAGTCGATGATCCGCCCTGCAAACAACCAGCGCCACAAAAGCACAACACAGGTTTTAGTATTGGCTGTTGATGCTGCTTATCTGATTCTGCTGCCGCTGTATGCCAACGTGTGACATTTCTGAGTATGTGTGGGTATGTTGAGTCGCACCGTTGATGTGCGTGCCGAAGTCTATCTTGCAGACGTCATCGTACTGCAGGACAGTGGGGTCTCCTGCGTTTGGGGTGTAGTGGGCAGCGCAATGGTTCAGAGAGCAGCCCGTGGGGAAAGCCAGGCCTGCATTCAGCCCGTTCTCCTTGATCAGCTTGCGAGAACAGTCCTCCAATCGCTCACTTTACAGGGATACATAGAGAGAAATACAATGAGGGAAATGAAAATGCGGGAGTATCAGAAAACATAATGAAGCGATCAGAATGCTCCTGTTGAATCCTGCAACTCATTGTCCGTGTCTCGATGATGGTCATGCACAATATTATAATAGCGTTATTCGTCAGAAAAGTAAAGCAGCCAACCTAATGATTCAAAGGATGTTAACCACATGATCCTAGGACCCTAGCCTCCCTATTCTGGGGAGACTAGGGTCCTTCTTGTGGTTAAAAACATACAAGCTGAAGATCTGATACATTTTAGGATAAGAAAGGTGGTGTACAGCAAAAAAAAGGAGGAGGTCTAGTATAGACCCCTGGGGGACTCAACTAAGTTTATAGGGTTTACAAGTAGTTAATTACTAATGGCAGCACTTTCTGTCATTCTCTTACCCTCCCGGATGATAGTGACTTTTTATAAGCCTCACCAGATTTCGATCATGGTCAGTCCAGGTTTGATGAAGCTGCGAACGTGCTGGCGGACCTGTCTGTGGGCCTCGGCAGCCTGTCTGAAGTCACTCCACACCTCCTCATTGGACTTATCTAGCACACGCTTCTCCTCGCTGGTGGTACGCCATGCTGCGCTTCGACTGGGAAACGATACAGGATTTACACATAGATCAGAGCACGGCCACACATGGGCGAATGCAGGAAAAGGGCAATGGCCCTTTTCAAGATACTAAATTTGTATCTTGTCGTGCTGAATGTGGGCAGTGCGATATGATGCACACGTTAATCAGTTTGCTGGCTTGTAGTTCGTTTCAGTGGTTTTGGTTATTGGCTGTCATTGCATGTCGCTTTTTACTTCTACGACCACTTCTTTGCAATTGGTTGATGCCCAGTTCACCAAAGTTGAACTCAATGGGAAGAAGAAGATGCAAATTCACCTTGCTACCAGACAAATGGTGTGTGTGTGTGTGTGTGTGTGTGTGTGTGTGTGTGTGTGTGTGTGTGTGTGTGTGTGTGTGTGTGTGTACACATTTCTTACCCATCGTGCAAGGGGGGGTATTCACACTCCTGTCCAATAGGGAATACTCCATTTGGGTATAACTCACAGATTGGCACAGATGGGGGGTCAGTCTGAGTTTTAGCTGGGGGGGAAATAGATAATTAACATCAACTAGCATTCAGGGAAATCCGATTATGAAGGTTTGTAATCAAGTCAATGTCATAGATGACAATTCAACTTGGGCCTGCAAAGTGTGTATGTGTGAATTAGTAGTGGGTTCTCTAGAATTACAATCAAAAAGTGCAGCAGTGTGGCAGAAAGCCAGTCATCTGCAACTTATTGATCAGGCTATAATGTACATCTGATGGGGCCCTTATTCAATTTAGTGCCTGTCAGTCACTTCAATCATCAGAATGCTTGTGATCCTAGATTTTAACTTGCAGCTTCAACAACAAAAAAAGGTTTTGGCCAACTCACGTCCTTTCTTCTTCTTTTTCTTCTTCTTCTTTTTCCCTGCTGAGTTTTCACCATCATCTCCATCTGAGGGCGTCATAGAAACAGTTGTAACACGGCTACTAATGTCTGTACCTCACCTAGGACATGTCATGTGTTCCTTTTCTTCAAAACTTTGTTGTGATTACGCTGCGTGTCCACCAAAGCATTTTATCCCAGCTGAAAACAAATGACTGAAAGCTTGCAATAATATTTTGGGATATAATACTTACACAGTTAGTGTGCAGTTGCCATTTTTTTTGGTTCACCCTGATAATGTTCATCTTCAGCACCTCACCCAAGTGTTTTTTTTGACGGATGAGCAGCGGTTTAGTTTATTCTTTTATCCCAGCTGAAAACTCTGAAGGCACTCTGCTAAAAACGCTTCCAAATGCCCAGAGTTGAAAATATTTCAACTCTGGGCGCCCAGATAAAAACGCTAGACGTTAACGGGCAGCTTAACGTTCAGCGACTGAAATAGACGTTCAGCGACTCGTCTTGGTGCTGGCGTTTCCAAAAACACAGCGCTCCCATTGTTAACAATTAAAAACGTGCGCTGCACTCAGGAAAACATCCCTTAGGTGATCATCATCTACTATGCTGTGTATTGTATCTACTATGCTGTGTATTGTATTGCACGTTAACAGGTCAATTACCATCCTCTCCATCCTCCTCTTTCTCCTTGTCATCTAGAGCCTGCTGCTCCAGCTTCTTGGTAACATTGGTCACTCCATCTCCCTCTGCCTCAGTAGCTGCAACATCAAAATACACACAATCAACATTTGCTGTGACTGTGATTAAATCCCACACGCATTCACATACCTTGAGCAAGTCATTGTGTTAGTAACTGTCACAGAATAAAGGGCAGGGACAGGGGGCATGGATGGACCAGCCCAGTAACTGTCCGTCACAGTAATGCAACGTTAATACCCATTTACTTACGCTTCACTTATGTAGACTGCGAGCTTGGAATATGCCACGACCTGGCTTATACAACGAAACGCTGATTCAGTGTGACGTTTAGCTTTTGCGCACCGCCGAAAAGCACAAGCTCGTTTGCTTTCCGGCGGTTGTGTTTATTATCTAAATAATCTTTGGGGCGCATTTTACTTACATAAGGATTGTTATTGTGGTAATAATGAGCCCGCATTATGAAACTGGAAAACTTGGCTGAGGCACAACAGCGCCACTGCCAAGGAGAAACCAGAAAGGCTAAACCGTGTGGATCACTGCTGCCTGCTACAATGGCTTTTCTTTTCACCCCTTGTGTTTTAATTTAAACTGATTCATACTGGGTTCGTATCCCACTTCTGACACCCTGACCCAATGTAACACTTTCGCGCACTGAGCCGAGCTGGACTCGAACTCCGGTCTCCAGCTCGGCAGGTCGGTCACAGGCAACGCCAAGAGAGGGCTAGCTCACTTGAAGGAGCAAGTTGCGTCCGGGTCTTTTGCGGGGTCGCTTACAACATGTTATGCATTCATGTGTTGTGTTTCATAATAAGGCCTCATATAACGCACACTGTGTGTGTGTAGACACACTGACTGCTCTCAGCCCCGCATGGAAGTAGCCACGCTAGTTAGCTATAGCATGTCAGACTGTCAGCTCTTGCCTGCTGTCGCAGACTTGCTCTTCTTCTTCTTTTTCCTCTTCTTCTTGGCTGCCGTCTCCTCGGCCGGGTCCGGCTCGGCGTTCTCCTTCTCGTCGGCCTCCCCGTTCAGGACCGCGGCGTCCTCCTCCTCCTCGTCGTCGGGCTTCTGGTCGGGTACCTGCTCCTCCTGCACCACATCCGCCATGATCGCAGGCGACTTGGGAAAGGAAGCGCAATGGTTTATGGGGGAGCAGTCAACTAGT
Organism: Gymnoscopelus braueri; assembly: GCF_963280865.1. Lineage (NCBI taxonomy): Eukaryota > Metazoa > Chordata > Actinopteri > Myctophiformes > Myctophidae > Gymnoscopelus > Gymnoscopelus braueri. The sequence continues at coordinate 23,231,634 of NC_137625.1, forward strand.
CAGTGGGGGGGAAACAGAAACTTGCCGAATCAGCTGAGAGTAGACCGGGGGTCGAAGTTGCTTTGCAGGTTGCTGATCCGCTCTGGGTCTAGAGCGGATACGGAAATGACGCGTCTGTGTAATGTGAGGGTGCAAATGACCGGATACGGTAGGCGGGCTTTAGACCGGATCAGACTGGCTAATTGGGAATGAAAATCACGCTTTCCACATGTACTGCGGAAAGCCTGGTGACGTCACGCGAGGTTAGCTGAGGTGTTTTTATGTGGGAAATAAACAAATACAAAAATAAATACAATTATTTGATTTGATTTGCACAACATATATACACATGCATAATATACTAGTTCTTTCCTGGGAAAGATGACAGATAGTTGTTGTGCCGGTGAGATAAGACACCCTAGAAGGACTCACCGTTTACATTACATACAATTTGAATGTATTCATATTAAAATAATTACGTATCCTTATGTAAGATAGTAAAGATACCGCCCTTCAGTCAACAGGGTTGCAGTATTTGGTCTTTAGGTTTGCAGTAGTGACAACTACTAAATAGACCCCTAGATGGCAGCACCGCTACACTTACTATGCGATATGAGCCAATTGGTTGATTGATTGATTGAATACTTTAACAGTTTGCAAAGACAAGCACAGGGAAGCACAGTTCAATAAAAGGTCTGTTAAGAGGATTTTAAACCCAAGAAAGCACTATGGCTTGTTTCCATTGGGGTCCTATGTACTCAATTCATCAAAACTGTAACTCTAATAGCTCTTTAATTTACAAGCTGTAAATATATCAGTTAAGATGCTCTGTTTATCAAAAGCCAGGCTCATTATTTCCTCGTGCTGCCCAAAACTTACATTGAGGGATAAGCTACAACCAGGATTTCACATTATCAGTGCAGCTAGTGAGAGGGATAGAACATTGGTTGCACCAGCTGTTGTGAGTCTAACGAGCAGAACTCCACAAAAGATATCAAGTAACGCTTACTCGGGTCTGACCTTCACCTCTGCAAGCCCACTCTATCCCTTCTCTTCCTCCAAGGGTCAGGGTTAGTCTCCGTAACATGAGGGACTCTTAGGTCAAAGGCGACTGAAGTAGACACAGAACACCCATACAGTTCCGGAACAGCATTTTATTTCACATATGAAATGTATGATGGTAGACCTCACCCCAGGGACGATGCAGGAGGGTCCAGAGCATGGTGACAGGGGCGGGGTGGGGAGGGGGCATACACTTTTGTGAGCACTTCATTTGAAACAGTAGGGATTAGATCAACCCCGTACAAGATAAATGCTTCTTTATTCATCCACCAAACATCTAATAACATACCAATACAGGTATGCATTTAACCGTAAGTTTCTCCAAGCCACACCCATGGCAACCATCGGGTCCCATAGGTGCTGAAGTTGAAAAGGGAGGCATCATGAATAGGGCTGCAACAATCGATTATTTTCATAGCAGTTATTCTATTGATTACTCTTTCAATTAATCGAATAATCGAGAAGTGTGTTTTATAATAATTTGTTTAATTTTGTATAGATCAACGAATCGATGTAAAAAAATCTAATAGATTTTTACAATAATTGACTAGCCATATATAATATTTCGTAAAACAATTGAAGATCTACATACTGCCAACGCGTCGCACCGCAATGCATTGTGAACTTTTAGATTTACAATTATTTTATTTTAAATCAATTATTGATTCGTTTTTATACTGTTGCAGTCCTAAATCCTGCACTTTCAGAAGAGTGCGGCCTTGTAAACACAGATAACAGGACATAGGAGTGTTGGGGTCTTCACAGATTGGTCATAGTTACAAGACAATAGTGTTCAGATAAAGCTAATTCCAGTATTTCATTTTCAAATACAATCATGTGTGTATGGATGGATACTTCACACCACTGTCTCTCTGCCTCACTGTTTGAATAGGGAGACAAGACAGCAGAAAAAACAGCCTGTCAAAATAAAACGGTTGTAGCAAAAATAGCATTCCACTTCCTTTTAATGTAATCCTTACCCCTTTCTCTATCTGTGTGTGTGTGTACTGTGTACCAACCAGAACTAAGGTCAGCTGAGTTGAATTGTGTTGGGGACACACCAGTGCAGTGCAGCCTACTAATCTCCACTCTGGGCTTGGACTGGTATGGCCAAAATTAGTATTATATTATAATTATATTTACTGGGATCTGCAGTAAACCAATTGGAATAAAATAAAATAAAAAGCATCTTACCAATAAAAGCCAATCAAAACACAGGTGCTTACAATCAAATCTCTTTGCTTCCACAGATACCGTGTATAAGGGTGTGAACAATATACAGTATGTGGGTGATTAAACAGGTAAACTGTAGACATTCTGAACTTAGGATGTTATCACTGTAAGGTCATATTTTGTTAAGTGGCTCGGATACCTGAGTAGAATCAGCGAGAGAGCGGTAAGAATTGTACAGAGTGCAGGCGATTTGGACGGCTGGGTGAAGGAGAACAATGAAATAATTCTCCTGCACACCAAACGGTTATAGAGATGTAACAGGTGTTAACCATCAAGAGACTCCCGGACGATCAGACATAAATACAATGGCCTAAAGCCCAATTTATACTTAGGCGTACTACGCATCACTGGCACAGGAGGTAGAGCGGCCGTCTGGTTACCAGAAGGTTCCCGGTTCGATCCCGATCTCGGCTACTACTGGCTTCACGTCGTAGTGTCCTTGAGCAAGATACTGAGCCCCTAACTGCTCCCTACGAGCAGATCGGTGCCTTGCATGGTTGCCTCCACCGTCGGCATGTGAATGTGAATGGATGAATGTAATGCACAATAAAGCGCTTTGGATAAAGGCGCTACAGAAATGCAAATCATTTACCATTTAATTGAAAATCAGTTATTTTCAGCGAGCGGTCATATGACAAAGTATAAATTAAGCTGAACACACTGTTGGGTAGGGCCACTGTTCATTGCTTGGTTAAAGCAGCATTTTTTAGGTTCTAGTTCTCAGGATTCTGTCTGCTGCCACCCTCCTCTTCATCCTCCTCCTCCTCCTCTTCATCGTCGCCGAACGTCAGCTCTTCCATGTTGGCGAGGGAGTGCGAGCGAGCCACCACCTGGGCGGCTAGGGAGGAGCTAAAGCTGAGCGCTTCTGAGCCGTGGAGTTCCGTCAGCCTGTCCATCACAGAGACAGCGGGGATCCGGAGTTTCAGGTGACAGTCTAGCCCGTTCTGCTCGGCGCCCTCTTCAGAGAGCCCGTCATATTGGTGGAGCTCGGCTCTCCCCTCGTTGTCCGAAAGCGAAGCTCCTCCTGCCTCATCTCTCAGCTCCTCCCGGCCGCAGCAGAACTCGGTCACCGGCTCCGCGTCGCTCTCCGTCTCTGTCGCGGAGAGGTCGGCCCTCGGCCTTGCTTCGTCCTCGTCTCTCTCGCTTCCCTGGGTGGATTCTGAAAGGTGGTTTCCATCCTCAGCGCCTGTTCCTGTCACGCCCTCAGAGGCCGGAGTGTCCAATGGTTCCGAGGGAATCTGAGGGTCTGAACTGTCCTTACCCAAAGGCTTCACAGCAGCTAGGGAGACAGAGGAAGGTGTACGTCAACATTACGAAGGAGGAGTATTATCACAGTGGATGATACGAGAGACAGATGCATTATGGGTCAATGCAGACCTTGGTCGTGGAATAGCAGCTGTTTCCACTTCATCCTCTCCCCCTCGGACGCCCGGAAGCCCAGCACAGCTTTGAGCTCTGACAGGACACGACGAGACTCCTCTCTCTCACGCTTCTGCCGTTCTCGTTCCTCCGGTGACAGCATGTCACACACTGACCCTCCTCTGTCACCCTCTGATTCAGAGTCTGACACGTAGGCCTCCCACTCCTGGTTAAACACAAGGGGCAAGGGGCAGGGAGGTCGATCATGACACTGACCTATCGTATGTTACACAGACACAGAAAGACACAGGAGTAATGCTCCATCTCACCAGCTCCTCAGGCACAAGGTCCTTGTCCAAGATCAAGGGGTACGATGGGGTAGGGGTCGGAACATTGGCCATAGGAGCAGCACAGTGCTCCTCTGCTGTACCTGCAGGAGGACATAATGATTATTTTTTACAGCACGACAACAGTCTATACTGGAACTAGGTCATAGTATATTGTGTCCCTCTATCTCTCTCGTCTGTTTCTTGTCCTATATGTTCTGAAGGAGCTACTTCCTCCATGACTGGGAATAGTCTTAAGGCAGGAAGAAGGAAGTCTATGCTAAAAATAACCCCACTGTAACCATGGAAACTTACAGACTGGGAGGGGAGGTGGCGGGGTGGTATGTAAAAAAACTAAATAAATGGATAGTTTTCTGTTTTCATACATTGAATGTAGCAGGGAGAGTGACAGGAAAGACGTTCCGTTATACATGCACACAACGTGGCTTGAATGGCCCACTGAAACAATACGGTGCTGCATGGCCGTGTTAGTTGAGAGGGTAACGGTATTTTGCCTGAACTTCTATGTTGTGTGCAACTGTGCATGTGCATGCTAGTTTTTAGCAGTGGTTCTCAAAGTGGGGTCAAAGGACCCCCAGCGGTCCTTGAGGAGTTGCAGGTCTGTAACTCAAAGACTGTACAAATTACGGGTCCATTTGGTTCCATTTGTACAGTCTCCGAGTTAAAATAACGCAGGGGATTTTATAGCGTAGATTGGGGTCCCAGAGATAAAAATTCTGTTTGAAATGGGGGTCCGTGGCCTAATGGGTATCAAAATGGGGGTCCGTGCAATTGAAAAGTTTGACAACCGCTTAGTACATAGGCATGCCGTTCTGCCCACCTGGACAGGAGCTGGCCCGTTTCAGCATGCGGTCCACCTGGCACATGGAATCGTCCCAGCAGCTGGCGCTGGCCTGCATGTGCGGCTGAAGGTGGTGCAAACGATTGCTCAGCTCCAGGTAGCCCTCGCACGTCAGCTCCACTGGCTGCTTGGACACCATCAGCTTCTCCAGGTCATCCTCCAGGATGATCATCCTGACCACAACGGTGGAAAAATGTTGATGAGAAATGCATTTTTTGGCATCGTACTTTTCTTTTTTTCACATTTAAGTACAGGGGTTGGGGTGCGTCGAGTGTGTTAGGCACTCACTCGCTGAGCAACGCCTTGAGATGCAGCTGCAGGCTACGGATGGACGTGTGCAAGGTGTTGAGCTCTCTGCACTTCTCCCTGGCGCCGCCGACCCTGTCAGAGCCCTGGGCACGCGGTTGGGTCTCAAAGTAGCGGTGGAAGTCGTAGCTACGCTGCACCTCGCTCAGGCAACTGCCCAGGGCGTGATGGAGGGGCTCCGTCACTGCTGCAATGGAACTGTACAGTACACTTTGAAGAGGGGGGGCCTCACCGTTGGCTGTGGCCTCAACCGGCTCCTCCAGGCGATGCGGTGACAGCAACAGGGCCAGTCGACGGAAACACTCAGAGCTTTGCCCCACCCACAGCTGGAACAGCACCTACAGGATAGCAAGTGACTGAACCACCACCTCTCTCTACCGAGCTTTGTTTACATGTCCTGCATTTTCTACATATCGCCGCTGTCGGGCAGAAACCTTGTGTCGCCATATTTCATCTTTTTATGTTTTTTCATAATATTAATGCCCTATTTTGTACAAAGTTTCACCTATAATCACTTGCCCAAAATAGGGACGCCAGGTTGAAAGTGATTAAGTAAGTCTGTGGGTTTTCATATATAATTAACCAATGAAAAGTATTAACTATCATGAATAAAAACTACATTGGATCCATTGGAACGCAGTTATTGTTTTATGTATTGAAAAGTAATGGTTTTGGACACACAGGCCAGGGTTTCCGTCTGACAGTGATGATATCCATGCCTTTTTTCATTCCATTTCTAATGGCATTGCCTTTGAAATATACTTTTAGCTTTCAAAGCTTCTCCCTCTGTACTCTCCCGTTTTCTTTCAGGCTAATGCCTCAGTGATCCTTACTTTCAGGGCTGGGAGGCTATAGTCATCGGTCAGCTCCTGGGCCTGTTCGTCACCCAGATGCTCCACCCCTAGGCCTAGCCCTAGCTCCTTCAGAGGCACTGCAGACACATAGTTGTACACGTTGTCAATCTCAGAGTTCAGCGGGAATGTGGAGAGGAGTTAAGGACTCATCGCTTTCTGTGACAGGAATGTGTATACATCTTCAAAACACAGAGATTTAGTTTAGCTCATAGAACTATTGCTGTGCTCTCACATACGGTCGTCTACCCTCGTTGACCATATTCAAACGACAGCCATTTTACTCTTACAACCCCCCGAGAGTACTGTATATCTACTCTGCCCTGCCAAGCCAAAGTGCAGTAACTACGTTTTTGGACACACCAACTTATTTGTGTATCCTAAAGGTCAAATTAGCCTTTGTGATTTTGAGAGGTAAACAATTACCTCAAGAACAGATGTACAATTAGTGTAATATCACTTATATGCCGATATCTCATTTGGCTGACCAGTTGAATCACTTTGAATCCCATTTTTCAGTGTTTTTTGTTTTCGTAGTTACTGCTCTTTAGCTTGGCAATACAGTATACAATATACAATATACAATATACAGTACTGTACACTCAGGGGTGGGAAACCCAACCCTAAAATGTAAAAGCTAAATGGCCGCTATTTTCGCTAGCTAATCACTAAGAAAATTATTATCGATTAAACCACTTAAAATCACATGTTATACTTTGTCGCATAACAGTGTTGTGCAAAAAATCTTGAAAATATTTTCACAATTTTGGACAAAAAAATATATAAATAATTTGTATTGCATATGTATTACATGCCCAAAGTAGGGAGGGATCGATAATTAATCAATTATTTTATGAAATGAGCTAATATTGATTATTTGTCATAATCGATTAAATCAATTAGTTCAATTAACTATTGCACCCCTAATGGACAATGTAAACAGTGCACACACTCGATCGCATTCCAACATCCACTGCCTTTTTATACCAATATCGCTCCCTGCCCTAGATATATGTCTGATGCCTTTACATCAAGTCGTGTCTCCGGGTAGTCAAGGTAAAGGATATGCCTTGAGCATGTGACAGGTGGCTCTGCGTGAGGCTCTGAAGGCTGAGCGGAGAGCCCGGTACAGGGCCTTCCTGAGCCCGATCAGCTGCTGACCCCGTGGCACCGACCCGGGCCCCGCCCTGCTAAAGGAGCTGGCCGCACTCACCCTGTCGAGCAAACTTGACAAGTGAAATGTGATACAACTGTGCAGACGTCCCAGAGAGGCAGAGAAACACACACAACACCGAACACAACACTAGATACGAAATACAAGACATTTGCTGTGTGACGCGGTAACATGCAACAGGTGTGCCCGTGCACTGGCCTGTACTCATGAGTTAGGACATGTGAATTACAGTACGTGGGCCCTTTGAAACACAACAAGCAGACAAAACAAAATGACATACTGATGTACACGGTGATTCAAATGAATTATGTTACAATTTTTCTCTCTACATATAAGGAACTAAAACATGACGAGCAAAAGGAAAACTGAGACAGCATGGAGAATGGGCACTTCACACATAAATTATAAAAACCCACGGTGGTGTAAATTAGGATTTTCCATTTCTACGCTCTCGGATTTCAACTGAGGATTTTGCTTTGTGAGGGGATGTAGCAGAATGTGGGTATTCATTTACATGACATGGTCAGGTAGAGTCTAGGGGATATAAAAAGTAGGGATGCACGATAGTGAAATTCTGTCCAATATCTGAGTACCGATTAATTCCACGCAATCCACCGATAACGATATTGCAATACAAGTTTCCAGTAGGGTTCAGCTTACACCTATTATACGTGTATAAATGTGATTCTGGGACTTCTAAAAAACAGGCCATTCTTATTACCTGATTCATTAGGCCTACTGGTGCACATATTGGTTCAAATAACTTAAAATGTTAAATATTTAAACTTAACATCTTAGCAACTTGTTGACTCTTTTGAAAACTTCCCCAGAAAACACTGATTGAATATGTGGCTTTCAGCATCACAAAAGGCTTTTTCAGCTTCACATTGAAACATAAATATTATAAAATAAAACATATTGGATAAAAAATATCATTTTGATATCAATTCGATACCGATATTGCATTTTTAAGGCAGAGATTGCAGATACTGATATGATGACCGATTAATCGTGCATCCCTGATTAAAAAAAAGGAGCATACTTACAGGGTGAAGCCCCTGGAGATGACCTCGGTCTCCTGCACCAGACGCAGGGCTTTGCGCGACAGGCCAGTCAGAGCCTTGCTGTTCTGGACCAGTGTCTGGATTTCTGTGGCCCGAGTGTGGACAGTCCTCTGCATGTAGCCCTGTCTCCACAGACCGACCCCCCTCAGACCCACCCAGCCCAGCAGGGCGATTCCCCAGGGGACTGCAGCCAGGGACCACAGGCCCTCAGAGGCAGAGCACAGGCCCAGCAGCACCGCAGCCAGGCCCACCAGACCAGCCATGTCCCTGGATAAGGAAAGGACAATGTGCATAATCACTTTATACAGAGGCAGTGAATTTGGACAGAGGGGTCTGTAGCTACAATATAGGCATCACAAATAGGGGAGACAGGTTAGATTAACCCATTAAGACCTGAAGCCGATTCTACAAATGTCTTCTAAATCCCAACAGTATTCTGAAAAAAAAAACGTATGTTTCTATATCAGTGGTTCTCAAACTTTTTCATGTCGAGGACCCCCAAAATTATATGTATTTGGCCACGGACCCCCATCTCAAAATATTTTGTTCCAGGGACCCCCAGAAGTAAAGATTCAAGTTAAAAATATTCGCTTTAACACAATATATATATATACAAAGATTTGCACACATTTTCACGATTTTTCAAAAATAGCAGATCTACAAGCTCATAGCACGGCACTCGGTGCCGCGCTATGAGCTTGTAGATCTGCTATTTTTGAATAGCCAAAGTGTAAAATAATGCTTTTTAGCTCAAATCAAAAAGTGACACAGATGCGTTCCAGGTCTTAATGGGTTCACAGGTTGGATTTAACTCACCTGGTGAGTTAAATCCACCACAACTCTTTGTCCCAAAACGTTGTAGGTCCAATCGAAATCAACCAATTACAACAATTGCATTTTCTCCGATAATATGTAATAACAAAGGGGTGACACCTCATGTGTGAACGTTTGTGTATGCTAACAGTGTATGTCTTTCTTTCTCTCTCTGTCTTATGTACGTATATCTTTCTTTACCACATTAACCCTGGCATCCCTACTTTGAACAAGTTTTAATTTATAAAAAATGCCAACATTTCAGAACTACAAGCTCACCTCATTGTGGTACGTGTTGGAGCTTGTAGATCAGCTATTTTTGCCATTTGTCGTATGACAAGGCATATGGGTTTAAGTGGTTGTGTTCGTACCATAGTGAGGGGTTTGCCAGAAGGCTAGGTCTGGGCAGGGCACTTGGGCGACTGGGAGCGCCAGAGGGTGAGGAGCCCAGGGTGAGTAGGCTGGGGTCCAACAACTCTATCAGCTCCACATCCTCCTGCAGCAATACATCCTGGTCCAGAATACACCTCACTGAATACTGACCAAACACACTGTCCTATGGAGGAGGGCAGAGGAATTGAACAGTCAGACGCCTTTGGTCATACAGCAGATTTAAATCACATGGGTTGGTTTCATATGAAACATCCTGATGCAATTCTTAACAATGCTTTCTTGGCACTCCAGTGTCATTTCAGTAGTAAAACTTACCAGCTGCTGCTCCAGCTTATGAGATGGGGCAGCCTGGTGAATCGGGATCCACCGCCACAGGACATCGGCCAGTCTCCATAGCCGTCCTCCCTGATAGTCACAATGAGGGATAGGCATTATGGTTATTGTTTATGGTTTAAACAAACCTATTTTCTCATTTCAAAAGTTGCAAAAGGAAACTGTCTCTAACATCATGAAAAGAAAGAAAGAAAAAGAAAGAAAACAATTGTCTAGGAGATGACAATTTCATATAACAGCAGTGCTACACAGTTTTGCTTCACAGTTTTCCAGTTGTCAAGCTCTTGGTCTCAGCAGAGGAGACTTACTCTAAACATTATGGACAGACTCTCTAAACACCACCGCACAGACCAATCGGGAGCGCTGCTTTTGATAATCCACTGCCATTTCAACGCATTCCGGACATAGTACATGTAAGGCTATTCGAAATGATGCAAGTGGTTGTGCAAAATGTCCCCAAGCAGTCTGTTGTAATCATGAATGAATGGGGCCACTTTTCACTAATCTGCTTAAAGTGTTTCTCCGCAAGTATGATACATCTTGTTTAAAAGAAACTTTAGACTACTATGGCAGCTGCATCATAACATCCTGTTTCTGTCTGTCTCTGTAGGACTGTGTGACATGTGTGTGTGTGTGTGTGTGTGTGTGTGTGTGTGTGTGTGTGTGTGTGTGTGTGTGTGTGTGTGTGTGTGTGTGTATATCACAGTCTACAGGGGAGGAGGGGGCTATCTTATTGATCCAGACTTGGCAGTCTGTACAATGACCCTTCTCTTGGGGGGGGGGGGGGGGGTAAAGCACAAGAGTGTGATTAGTCTAAACTAAAGGCTGCAACCATATTGATTACAGATGGCGGCGACGATGCAGAAGTTAACCTGGCATCAACAAAACAAAGACCATCGACATCAACAGTTGTTGGTGTGTGTGTGTGTGTGTGTGTGTGTGTGTGTGTGTGTGTGTGTGTGTGTGTGTGTGTGTGTGTGTGTATGTATGTATTCCCTTGTAGTAAGTAGTCATTCTTCTCTCTAAAATATCAAAAGCCTAGATTTTATATGAAACACAAGAACAAAAAAAATAAAAAGAACGCGCGCGCACACACACAGTACAAAGTGGTTGGTGCTCCAGTCTTGCTCTTTGGTATTCTGCTGCTGTGGCACAGGGAACACCCCAGACTCTTTGTGTTCCTTGTGTGATGGCTGCTATGTGAGAGAATGGAAACACCTGGCAAAGACCTTCACAAGTGAAAGTATGTCTGTACAGGCCCATGTTACAGCCATTGTGTAAAGATAGACTGAGAGGTAGACAGTAATGGAGCTTGTCTGTTGACCAACACTGTGCAAGTTTACATGATGTTGTCATGTTGTAAAACATTTGTGCTATAAATATATACAGTATGTCTTCATCACACTCACAGACTATGATGACTACAATATTGGTGTGGGGGGGGGGTGGGGTGGCAGCAGACAACATATATTAAGCAATTCTTACTAGTAATATGAGCAGACCTAAAACATTGACTGTGACTCAAATTCTGCACAGTCAAATTGACATAATACTATCAAAGCACTAACACGTGCATGCACTCACACACAGCTGCATTTCAGATGGCCCATGTCCAACAATAATGTGAAGATAACCAGTGTTGTCAGTATAGTGGCCTGGGAATCAAATGAACAGCAATTTCTGGGCCATGATAAAGTCCAATGTATGTAACACACACACACACACACACACACACACACACACACACACACACACACACACACACACACACACACACACACACACACACACACACACACACACACACACACACACACACACACACACACACACACACACACACACACACACACACACACACACACAGTTGTGCCCCGACTCCAACTCTATCTTGTTTTCAGGAAGTTAGACACAGAGGGAAGAACCAAAAGCTTTCCTGTCTCATAGAAATCCCAAATCCTCAAACACTCCTCAGAAAAACATGCTCACAGAGAGGAAGTATGACACACAGATGCGGAAAGTTCCTGAACGAAGCCAATGCAACATTATTTCCTGTTGAAGGTGGTGTGTATGTGTGTGGTGGCGGTGGGAGGGGGGGGTAGTGAACTCATGATCATCGGGACAATTCTTTGTCTGGATAGAGTTAGACGTTGCCAGACCACTGGAAATCTCCGCCTGGTGTCTGGTCACATCTAAATTCAATGTAGATGCTGAAACAGCCGCAAGAACGTCCGCGAAAACCTGCTTTCAAAACCAATCCTGATACCATCCCAATATGAAGGACTGCCCTAAAGTCTTTGCATTGGTTCTGCAAGGCAGTTATTTTTTTTTGTTTTATTTTATCAACTAATTGTTTCCACACATTTTCAGCAGCGAAGGCTGTTTGATTGTCACAGGTCTCTAGATGAGCAAAGCATTCAGAGACTGGCTTTTTAATTCAGAGACTGGCTTTTTAGTCGAGGACAGAGTCAGTTTTGAGTTATCGTTACTCAGAGTACAAAAATGGACTAGACTTTTCATCCTGCAGCACATCCTGACCCAAATTGCACATGCATATATTTGAACAGTTCAAAACCCAAACAGTACCACCCACAAAATAACCCATCAGAGTGCTTAAAGGGATATTTTACTTTCAAACATGTTTGGGGTCATCTACTCAGGCTTTTGTGCACACCCAAGACAGTTACTGGTACTTCTGGTGAATGACATCGCCCTTCTAATACGTGAGGGGGCCGTGTTTTTTGTATAATATTTTAATTATTGTATTTATTTATGATTTTTTTTTAAAGGTAATTGAAAAAACACGGCCCCCTCACGGATTAGAAGGACAATATCAGTCACCAGAAGAACCAAGGACGGGTCTTTTCAATTACTAATCTAACATGGTTAAAATGGAGTTTGAAGTTACAATGGGTTTGTATAGGAAGGGGGCGTGTCTAATAAAATGAATATCAAATATCTAAATACTGAATCAAGCTACTTAAAAACAAAAGCTTGAGTAGATGTTAAAATAACCTCAAACATGAAAGTGAAATATCCCTTTAAAAGGTGCATCATGTAACCTATATCCGCTACATCTGAAAGAATTAGGTCTGCGGTATATTCTTTGCTACGGAAGAATTACCTAAGTTATGTTCAAATGCAACGTCTGCTCAATTCATTGAAACTGTGCAATCGACAAGGAGGAAAGAACATGTGGTTGATCAAATCTACAGCAAAATACCTTTATCTGTGTGTGGGGATCTCTGCCATCCAGCTCGTGTCCACTGATAGAAGAAGCCAAGCATGTACACTAGTGTGCGCAACTTTGTTTTTGTACAGATGTGCTGATTAATCAATAGCTGATTTAAATACTATCTGTCTGCCGTCTCACACAGACTGTGGTGGCAGTGGCTCAGGGGTAGAGTGGCGGGAGGTGAGGTTCCCAGTTCGATCCCGGGCTCCCCCAGAGTAAGTGTCAAAGTGTCCTTGAGCGAGACGCTGAACCCCTAATTGCTCCCGATGAGCAGGTTGATGCCTTGCATGGTTTCCTCCGCCATCGGTGTATGAATGTGTGTGTGAATGGGTGAATGTAATGCACAATCTATGTAAAGCGCTTTGGATAAAAGCGCTATATAAATGCACCATTTACTGTAAAGTAGCGAAAGGTAGGGTATGGCGAGAGGTCGGGTGGGGGTGTTATGGAGTGTAACTCACTGAGGTTTTGGGGGGAGCATCCTGATGAGAAGTTGGGTCTTCCTCCTCCTGTGACACTGTTGGACATGCCTCAAAGTCTGTGTGCCCTAGATCGTGCAGGTAGTGGAAAAGAGGAGAGTTCTGCAGCGATGGAGAGAGGGAGCGAGAAACGGAGCAACGGTGAAAAAAATAAAGATGGACAAGAGGGAGGAGAGATGGACAGACAGAGAGAAGTGGGATTGCGCCAGATGGAGGGAGGGTGTGGAGAGAGAAAATGTGGAGATTAGACATCGGTGTGCTGTAAGTTGCATTAACCCTCATCACGTATTTGTCCCAGTTCTCCACAAAGGAGGATCTGAAGGTGTCGTAAACCCAGATCAGTGAAGAAAACACATCTACTGTACGAGTCGTGAAGCCCACTACAAATCCTCACAGGATTGAAGTAAGCATCAGCCGATATCAAATCTCCACTGTCTCTCACATGCCGCTCGACCCAAGTGCTTCGCTTGTGATCATGTATAACAGCTGACACGCACACACACTCACACACACTTTGCTAAGACCTTGTTCTGCCCTGCCTTGCTTCTACAACCCGCCATTGCTTCCCTTCGCCGGGGATCTAATCTAATTGCAGTAGTCTGCAGCAACAGACAAAATGAACACTACACTGGTGGTCTATTTTCAGAGAAAGCAAAATACACACACATAACAGTGAGTCAGTCCGTTTCCAGCTAGTTTGAGAGACATCTGCATTTTGTCCATTGAACAGAGATGGTTCAGTAGCAGACAGCTGAGTGTCTGATAACCAAATTTTCAATAGCCAAATAGAAGAAGCATTACATGTTCCAGTTTGACCGAATGATGATGTCTGACCCAGATCTTTGCCAGATGCCGGATCTTCGTCCAGTTGCTGAGAAAACAGGCAGCTGTGTGTTTGCATCTGGACAGCTGTACAAGTAGACCGATACCTTATGCACCTTATGCACATCGATCATCATCGCTACAGCAAAGCTGATCTAGGTACTCACTTCCATTGTCGGACGAAATCAGACAGCATCTTGTCACCGTTCAGATATTATTTAATACATTTTTTCCTGAAAAACGACGCAGAGAGAGGACCCATATGGTGGTCCCCACCCCACAGCTCTGATGATGATGATGATGATGATGATGATGATGAAACACCCAACAAAACAATAATAGGGACCACAGCCCGGTCAACCTCAATGCCACCAAAGCAAAAAGGAACCATGGCCACATTTGTGTGGATTGTATTGTATCATCATCAATACACACAGCAACAAGCCCAACAGAACCGTATGGGAAGGCTACAGTACAGTGTTGCCAGGTTTTGTGAGAGAGACAAGCAACCAGGTCTATGAAAACAAGCCCAAAAGAAGCGACTAGGCTACATGAACCCTTTAAACCTAAATATACATCGGCTATTTGAGAATAGCCGATCTACAAGCTCACAGGTATTTTCCAAAAACACCTTGAAGAAAATGTGAAATTCTTCAATATTTAGAATATTTTTTAAAATATTTTTAACAACACAAATCTTGTAACCAGGGTCCCTGCCATAAAATATTTTCAGAATTATTTCAAATTAATACATATTAATTTGGGGGTCCTTGACCAGAAAATGGTCCACTGGAACCACTGGTTAAAAGAACATTAGGAAACAAGCCCAAATAGTTCTACACTTTAGAAACAAGGCCAAAATAAGCAACTACACTTTGGAAACAAGCCCAAAATAAGCAACTATTCTTTAGAAACAAGCCCCCAAAAAACGCAACCACCAATATTTACAAGCAACTTCACAGAAAAACAAGCCCAAAGTCGCTTATAACAAGCGGACATGGCAACACTGGAAGGCTATTGTGCCTGCTAAGCTACCTGGGTTTAGCTGCCTCATTCAGCACAGATGTCATTTCAACCAGCAACGAACACTCACTGCTATGTTGTTAACATGTTATAACACACACATGCACAATGACAAAACCATGCTCAAATCAACAACACCCGTGGTGGCTGTAACACAAACCTCAAATACCACATCTTCATCAAACTCCTCAGTCATTGCTCTCCGCCATCTATACACACTACTGTTCTTCTGGCATTCTGTAGTTCATAGAATAACAAGTTGGAGCCGCTGGTAGCTACAGTTGCTAGCTGTGTGTAAAACCGACAGACAGTAAATGTGAAACTACAATTCCCACAACCCCCCTCTGTCCTCGTTGCTTCCTCGAGAGTGAATGCATGCTGGTGAGGAGCAGGGGCGCCCCTAGTGGCCATTGCTTGGGAGGGAGTGCTGCTCTACTCCAGTGGTTCTCAAACTTTTTCATGTCAAGGACCCCCAAATTGACACTTATTAGCCCGCGGACCCCCATGTGAAAAGATAAGCCAGGGACCCCCATAAGAGAAGATTTTTACGGCTCTAGCAGTGATTCTCAATCATTGTAATTTACGGACCCCTGTTTAATGGCATTTCTATCTCTGGGACCCCAATTCATATTGTAAAATCAATGTTAATTTAACTCTGAGAGTGTACAAATGGACCAAATGGACCCGTTAGGGTCCATTTGGTTCCATTTGTACACTCTCAGAGTTACAGAACCATAAGGGTCCATTTGGTTCCTATAAATCATTTAGCTGGGGACCCCCTGGTATCCCCTCAAGTACCCCTGGGGGGTCCCCGGACCCCACTTTGAGAACCAATGCTCTACTCTGAGCCAGGGGAGGGAAAGCAAGCTGCACGGTGGCTGGGAAAAACTACAATTCCCAGAATCCCCCTATACTATCCTCGGTCGCTTCCTCGAGAGTGAATACTTGCTGGCGTCAAGCAAGCAGACTGCCCCTAGCGGTCGAATGGGGGGAGCGCAGTGCTGGTCCCACCGAAGAGCCAGAGGGAAGGAGAGAGGAAGCAGCGCCGTGGCTGAAAAACTTTGGGGAAAATGGAAAAAAAGTAACACGCGTAAAAGACTTGATTCATGCATCCGTCGTCGAAACGAGGGGAAACGCCGTGGATAAGCAGTAAGATCACGTCGTGGTGGGTGTTCTGCCGACTGACAATGGTGTCGAAGAAGGAAAAAACACCGAATTCCTTGCCTTTCCATTGAAAGTGATTTTTACTCCATGGAGAACGAAGGAGCAAGTCGGGAGTCATGAGCACAGGTTTGTGTTGAATCCTGGGGGCTGCTGCTAAAGTTAGCCCAAATCCCTGCTTTGCAAAGTGTGTTTTTTGTGTGTTTGTGTGATTATCATAACAACAATATTGTTTGCATTTTTGTGCGTGTTTACAGAAAATGAAGAAAAAAAAAGGTACACTGGGTTAACATTGGGTCTATTTTTATATATAAACCAGAGTTAATTACTGTTTTTCTTAATGATAGCTTTCAAAAGACATACATAAGGGGGGATGATGAGGCTCGAGCTCAATTCTCGGTGCATCCTAAAAAATAATCAACACTTTAGTGGATTTGATCCCTTTTCAGTCCCCTAGTGCAGCCAGTGTCAGGGGGCAAAGGGGGGAGATGTTTCCTTTGTCTTAAAACATCTGCCCTGCTGTTGATCAGTGGTGGAAAAAGTACTCACATTTTTTTTACTTGAGCAAAATTATCAATGCTGCAATGTAGATGTAGCTCTGTCTCTGTTACAAGTAAAAGTCCGGGATTCAAAATGTACTTGAGTAAAAGTACTAAAGTATTGGTATCAAAATGTAACTTAAAGTACCAAAAGTAGAAAGTGCTCATTACGCAGAATGAAAATAGCAGATCTACAAGCTCACAATGCGTTGCGACGCATTGGTGAGCTACTTTCAAAATAGCCAAAGTTTAAAGAGGGCTGAAGTGGTTAACGTATGTTTTGTAATAATTAAAATCTACAAAGTAACTAGTAACTAAAGTTTTCAAATAATTGTAGTGGAGTAAAAAAGTACAATATTTGCCTCTGAGATGTAGTGGAGTAGAAGCAAAAGTAGGCCTACTGAAAATTGGAAATACTCCAGTAAAGTAAAAGATACCTCAAAATTGTACTTAAGTACAATAGGCTACATGTACTTAGTTACTTTTTTTCCACCACTGGCTACGGGAACATCCGCTCGATGACTCCGCTTCTCGTGCTGTCGACGAGACGACAGTTATAATCCAGTGTACACAGTCAAATCCCTGTTAATGTTTGACTCTGAGAGTGTAACAATTTACATACATATTATGTACACTCAGAGTTACACATGATTTGACTGTGTACAACGGAAAATAAGGCCTAAAATATTACTCCACCAAGAACTTATTTTGCATCATAATGAACCAAGAGAATATATGAATGCAATGCCATCCATGCTTCATGAATAATCCCATGTATTTACACACCACATCAGACATGACACTAGAGATATCATGGTAAAAAAAAAAAAGATGCCAGGCACTTCAACAGTTAGCTACACGCCAGGTGAATTCGATGCTGCTCAATCTGTATTCATATCCAGCGATCCTGAATAGTGTGAATGCTGCTCAATCTGTATTTGTAATCCAGTTATCCCGAATAGTGTGAATCCTGCCTGCTTCCATTGAAAGATGCATGCTCCAGCACCCAATACTCAACTGGGCAGGGCATTCATCAGACTAATTGCATTATACTGAATCAAAGTGGTTCTATGAAGAAGATGTGATCTAGGCTCACATTTACAAAGTTAGCATTAATTCGACAGCACCTCGTTTGACAGCACAGTCTCCGGAATTTAATATTTTTTGCTAAGTATCCACAGCCAAACTTGATCAGAAAGTATTTTAATGACTGAATGCTATATTTGTCCCCTGGCTGTGACCCTAAGAATCACCCTTTGACCCGAGTCTCAATGACATCTTGCAGCTGTCCTGGTTATACCAGGGGAGGGTCAGTCAGTGCTTTCATGCACTCTCCTAGTGCTGTGTTCAAAAAGCGTGTGCACTTGGCTGTTGTCTATTCTCTAATCTCTAATAAAGTATAGGATGATGCCCATTGGGACATGCCCGTTGAGAGCCCATGCCCCTCAGGTTATATGATACCTGTTGTACCCGTTGTCTGCAGTGCCCATTATCGTAATACTTGCAGGCCAGTCTATGATGTCAGTACCACTATCTGATGGACTACTATCAGGGATCATCCACACATGGGCATAATTATGGACAGAAAGACAGATAAGAGATCTCCATATATGTGGATTAAATGGGACAGACAGACAGACCTTTCGGTTCTGGACACCACTGGTTCGACAGACTGCCCACTCGGCACGTGTGTGTGTGTGTGTGTGTGTGTGTGTGTGTGTGTGTGTGTGTGTGTGTGTGTGTGTGTGTGTGTGTGTGTGTGTGTGTGTGTGTGTGTGTGTGTGTGTGTGTGTGTGTGTGTGTGTGTGTGTGTGTGTGTGTGTGTGTGTGTGTGTGTGTGTGTGTGTGTGTGTGTTCTCTTCTCTTCTCTGCTGTTTTCATTTATGTGTCCGAGAGCAATGTGCTGATTCAAATTCCTTACATGTGAACATACTTGGCCAATCCGCAGATTCTGATTCTAAATGTCTTCTCTGTTTCCTGCAGGTGTGAAGAAGCCTCCATTGGCTCCCAAACCTAAACTCCCTGTTGCCACCAAACCCTCACCCCCTCCCATTGCCCCTAAGCCAGGCCTTTTCCCTCAGCCCTCCATTGTCTCCCAGCCTTCCCCCGCTGCTCAGAAGAGAGAGAAACCTGCTCTTGCACCCAAACCATCCATCCCCAAGCCCGCTGCCTCACTCCTGTCTCTTTCATTCCCACCCACCAAACCCACCGTCCCATCTCAGGAGCACCTGGATGCTCCAGGTGACAGTCTGTCCCTCCTCAACTCCAAAAATGGGATTTTATTTGAACATGGCGATTCAGACTATGTCATTCCCACCTGCTCGTGCGGGCTCCAGGATTGCTCCCAATGTCAAAGCATGGGCAACGGGAATGTCACAGATCTTGACGACGACCTGCACAGCAAACCCTTGCAGAACGGGAATTCTACAGAAGACCGTGGACTTGTGACTCAGCCTTGCGAGAAATCAGAAGGCCGGGAGGAGAAAGTAGGTTTAGAGGGAGGTGGGGGCGTGACCAACAACCACCTCCCTAAGCACAAAGACAAACCCCAGAGACAGAAACACCTCGATAGAGGACAGGTGAACAGGGAGGTGCTCAGTACTGAGGCGCAGCAGCAGGAGAAAGCATCTGAGGTATTCAGACACAGTGAAAACACCACGGGTCAGTCATTTAAGGGTGCAAAGCCTGAGATTGCAAAATGTGACATGCAAACAGAGGCCTCAGTCACGGAAACAACAACCCAAGACTCTACACCAACCTGCTTTGCTGCAGATAGTGACGTCATCTCCCCAACTCGGCCTCGTTCACAACTGACTTTCCCGCCGACGTCCTCTGAATCCTCTCCGGTATACACTAGTGTGCCTGACTGCTGCGATCCCCACATAGACAGTACACCTTTCACTAGGGCACCCGCTGATGTGCAGGTCCCTGCAGCCCCCTGTAAGCCTCTGCCAGTCCCTCATCCACGTAGACCCAGGAAACCGGCTCTGGTCCGGCAGGATGGCCTGGAGGGCAGTGCCCAGGAGGGGGTGGCAGAGGAGCGCGCACAGGGACCCGAGGCTGGGGAGGGTGAGGGGAGGTCAGCTTTCGCTGGTCATTCTCTCGGTTCAATGAGAGAGGAGCTCAGCCAGGGTTCTGTTGATGGCCCCGAACAGCCACCAGCTCCAGGCCTGGAGGAGGACGAGCCCGATGCCCCAGTGCCCCCTCCTCGACAGACTTCCCTCTCGCCCCGCCTTCACAGAATGCCCTACGCGGCCCCCTCCCTCAACAGGAACGCCTCCCACTCGCTGGACCTGCTCTCTCGACCAGAACCCGATGCTCTGACCCTCAAAAAAGAAAGGGCAGAGCAGAGGGCGGAGGATTGCGAAGAGGACGGTTACGGGGATTTCGAGCGCTACCCTATCGCGCATAGCCTCCCCAAACAGATCAAACTGTCCTGCCACCCACCGCTGGCCAACGCCAGGAAGGCCTTCTCTGCCGAGGAGCAGTCGCCCAGGGCGCCGCCCAGGAAACCCCAGAGGCACAGCCTGCCGGCCCCCCCTCCACCTTTCATATACCCCCCTGCGCCACCGCACGCCAGCACGCCCATGCGGGAGCTGCCTGCGCCGCCCCAGGAGAGAACGTCATGGCGCTTCCGTAAGCCTTGTGTGACGTTCTTCAGCAGGCAGGTGCCGACCAGGAGCAGCGTCCCTCCCCAGGGCCGAGCCCCACTGCTGGGGAACAAGCAGAGGGCGCAGTCCTTCTCTGCGGCCGACCTGGCGACGACCCGTGGCGAACATCAGAAGAGGAGTCTCTCCTTCCGGAAGCTGCTGGAACTCAGGCTGTCGGTCAAGGTGCTGCCAAAGTTGTTGGCCAAGGGAGGGCATTCTCTGGACTGCACCGCCAGTGTGGAGTCGAGCCCGGGGGATAAAAACCCGGACCGGACTTACTGCAGCACCGGTGACGATAACAGCTGTGGGGAGGGTGGTGAGGAGTCTGTGGAGTACGAGAACGTGCCACTGTATGAGGAGATACCAGAGTATATGAACCTGCCATTTCACGGTGCACGGCCGGGCTGGCCTAATGGCCTAGGCGATGCGGACATCTATGAGGTGCAAGACCCCTATCGGCGATCCCTGGGCAATGAATATGAGGGGTAGGGTGTTCCGTTTATGGCATATTTGGAATGTGTGCATGTTTAACCTTTTGATGTGAATGTCTTCCCCAGACACACTGCTACTCTTTCTTTTCCTTTTCAATTAACAATTACTCATAAGGGGCGGTAAGATTACGACTTTGCGTTTGTATCTTGTTTTGTTGCATTGTGTCTTGTGTTGATGGTGACTCAGGTTTCAAAGAGGATGAGGCCTTGGAGATCAACGTATCCTCCCAACAATTTGTTGCCTAAAGCTAATAACTCAGTCATGCCATCACTTTGTTACTTATTGTAACCACAGAATAATAGGCCCAGAGACCCAGACTGAGTATGTCGTCTGACTAATGACCTTTATGAATGAGTTTCCTGGGAAAGCGAGAGACGTATTTCTAGAACAATACCACATTGATATATGTTAGTGTATCGTGCACGCTGTGTGTGTGTTTTGTCCTTTAACCTGTGGTTGAGTTAATGTCGGCCGAGGCCTGGCCTCTATTCACCGCCCAAACCATGTTATTACCCAGTGATTTCAGGTATCCTGTAACTACAGTGTGGGAACCATTGTGTTCTACACGAGGCAGGCTATTGGGCGACATTGGCTTTAGTGGGTGGTATTTTAAGTGAGGGTGAAAGTCAACCCATAAGCTAGCAGCATAGAATGTTGAATAGAGCATTGATGTGCGGCAGGTTGGGCTGTTTTCCTGTGGGTTATTTTCAGTGGCCAGGGCAGGAAATGTCTGAGAATTGCAGAAACGCCACACAGCACTCTAGAACAGGGAAAATAAACCTTCCACCAACCACTAGCCTCTGCTCCTCCTGACTCCCGCCCTCTCAGTGTGTCCAGCCTCAGCTTAACCTCATCTTTCTATTTTCCCCTCTCTTTCTCCCTGTGAGAAAGTTTGAAATGACCCCTCAGCCCTCGTCTATTCCAGCCAGGTGAACGAATGAGTCTGACTGGGGGAGGGTTCTGGGGTCATTGTACGAAAGCCAACTCAAATGTTGGCTTTAGTCACATGTTTGACATTGTGATCTGTTGTTATTCACTGGTTTGATTGAGTTCAAGGCCAAGTGAAGCTTGATATGCTTCGGCAACAAAGTGTCATATGACGTGGTGCTCGACAAAGTAAAATATGTTCAACTGAAAAAAGTATCACTTTTTTGGGATACACACAAAACTATATACAGTATACACACACACACACGCACACGCACACGCACACACACACATTTCTTGAGCAACATGATATAATTCAGGCTTTAGGTATTGTCCAGGAACACTGGTGAAAATTGGCAAGTAAAGCAATAAAGAGGACCTTGCTTGCTTCTTAAATCTGTCCGGTATGCAAAGTGGTTTGTGTGTGAGTGTGTGTGTGAGTGAATGAGTGAGTGAATCTGCAGTGTTTCCCAGGCATCTAAGCCTGTTAAGTTTATGTAACCAGCCTTGGGCAGTAAACAAGTGGCGCTCTGTGCCTGACCCAGTGTGCTGGAATGCTTGTCTATAGAAAAAAGGAGAGACAATTTGAGAATAGGCAAGAAAAAGTGTGTGTGTGTGTGTGTGTGTGTGTGTGTGTGTGTGTGTGTGTGTGTGTGTGTGTGTGTGTGTGTGTGTGTGTGTGTGTGTGTGTGTGTGTGTGTGTGTGTGTGTGTGTGTGTGTGTGTGTGTGTGTGTGTGTGTGTGTGTGTGTGTGTGTGTGTGTGTGTGTGAGGGGGGGTCATCAGGGTTAGGTGAGAAAGAGACAAGGAAAACCAGGAGGTTGAGAAAGTAGACCAAAGATTAACCTGTCAGGAGAGAACTATCAGGCATGGATGGATACAGGAAGAATAGGCACCTAAACATTGTGGGCACCTCGATGTTGAATTGTCTTTTTTTTCCAAAATGTAAATACATTTCAAATAAAAAATGGTCTGAAGTGATGTGAAGTATACATGATTTGAACATGCACAGTACCCCAGTCAATCATTATCAGACATAAATGTACTCTTCAAAGTCTTGTTTATGCCCAAAATGACTGGATATCCAAAGGTTTTCTTGCAATTTGTAGCAATTGTAGAAATATTAGAGCTTAAGTGTCAAATGTTCAAATCATGTATACTTTACATTACTTATTTTTTTACGTTTTGGTAAAAATAGCCAATTTAACATTGAGGTGCCCACAATGTTTAGGTGCCCACTCTTACGGTTACCTCAGGTATTACAATATCCTGTAAGTTACAGTAGCTACAGTCCTGTCTAATAGTTAACCAGCGCTAACAAACGCCTATCCAGGTACAATGTTCTTCCAACACAGTCACCAGCACTATACATTGAGTGGTGCAAGGTAGTGTCTGACAAATGGAAAGAAAGACACAACACAACGTTAAAGTCACAATAAAAACATGGACAGATAAGAAATTTCAGCTCGACTCTGCATTTGTAATGCTTGTAGCGAATCGTGGCACTTGCATCCTAGCAAGGAAAAGTTAGAGGCCCAGATCAAATCACTGGTGACAAACAATACACATGTTGCTACTTGTGCTAGTCTGGCAGATAAAACTATCAGGGTAGCACAGAGCCAGTTGAACTATGTTGTGATCATGCCAGCAGACTAGACCTCAGTCTAGCAGTGACAGACAAACAACAGAGCGTAATACTGTATCATAATGTCAAGATAGACAGGCATTTTAGGTATTTTTGTCGAAAGCAGAGATGTGCATTATTGCCTTTTAGTGTGGAATCGTGGATGGGGGTTGTGGAAAATCTATGTGGACAGCAGAGTTAAAATAAGTATTGTTTATGTCTTTGCATATTGCTTCATGCATTTTCAAGTTGGTTTTAATCAGCCCCATTCCCCACTAATTATACACAGAAATTAGCTGAGTGTTTCTTTAACTCAGGGTGTAAAATAGATGCTGTTTTTTAAGTTTTAAGATATGCATGGCATTCATTCATTTCCCACACATTAACGCACACATTTGAATTGCATACCTAGCTCTGACCAAAAGGCCAGTATACCTTTCCATCACATTATTACAGTCATGCATGTTTTATTATATTTAATTATGGTGTTGGTGTCTTCCTGGCTAGGGACTGGATGAGGCTGGATCTTCACTCTGAAGAGGAGGAGGTCCACAGCTCTGATGAAGAGGACAACAGCTCCACCTCAAGCAAGGAGCACCTGGACCTGGCAGAGGACAGACAGGTAACTGTCTCACTCACACACACACACACACACACACACCACAGAGCTTAAAAAAACATGCTGTAAAATCAAAGCAGTAATTCAATCGGGAAAGCACAGCAAGCCTGTGAGGTTTGCTAATAATAAGTAACGCCTTGATAGTCGGGAGTCGAGCTCATTTGTCTGGCATGAGGCTCTGCACTGAAGGGCGAGGGACAGAGCAATGTCACTGCCAGGAATTTAGCTGTCACTGTCGTAGATACACACTAGCGTGTGAATGTGTGGGTGGGTGTGCGATATGGGGATGGATGAAAAAAAAGTGTTTAGGACCAGTTCTTAAAATGGCTTTGTCCTGTCTGACCCTCGTGATGCTATCAGCGCACACGTCTGTGATACCCTCAAACAGCTTATGTCTGTCATGCACTCCCTACGCACACTCGCATGCATGCACAATTAGGAGCAGGAGGCCCTTTCAGTCAACCAGGGGCCAGGCTGCTGTCCAAATTAAGAAAGCGAGAGACCGCCCCCATTACCACATCTACCCCCATCTACAACACACACAATTGGAGAGGAGAGAAGAGGGCAGGGGAAGGGGAGAGTGCAGAGCTGGTGTTCTACTTTCAGACACAGTATCCGACTGAGCTTTTGTCTGGGAGGTGAAATGACCGGATCCATGTTTTTAAACAGTTAAGCAAGACGGGCTGATCATGGTGGTTTGCAGTGACGCTGTAAGTGAAATGTTGTCTTGTGTGTCCACGTGAATAATAGGCTCTGATGTCTTGTGTGGCGTTAACAAGGGTTGCATGCTGAATTCACTTCTAATCGTGCCTTTCCATTGTGAATAACCATTGACAACTGAACTAATGAGAAACCCTGAGACATTTAACCTCGTGGAGAGAATAATTAGGATTTTCAGATGGGATGTGAAATCCATTTTGCTACCCACGTCATGGCTAATAATACTGTAATCCTAACATCTAGCAAGAATCGTGGACATTATTTATTTTAGACACAATTGCACATACTGAACGAACGTACACACTGCACGTACTTGCACTAGCATTACCTGACGGTGTTGTCCGATTCCTTCCTCAGCAGGAGGACGAGATGAAGAGGAAGAAGGTGGTGCACATAGCCCAGGAGATCATGAGTTCTGAGAAAGTGTGAGTGTATTAGCAATCTAGCAATAACACATAGCCCCCATCAACCCCACCATGCGTGCATGTGTCAAGACATTTGTTTTATTTTGGACTGTGACTGACACACGTACCTCTGCCTTCTCAAACAGGTTTGTGGATGTCCTGAAGCTGCTTCACATAGTAAGTGTCTAAACCAGCATTTTTAAACTGCTTATTCTTTTTCTCCTGAACGAACAGTTGCTGTGGCACACAGTTGTTTTAATGAAAGTTTGTTTGTTTGTTTGTCTTATATCCTCCCTGGCACTTCGCTTGTATTGAACAGCGATCAAAGTGTTCTCCCAGGGAAGGAGATAAATGAAGTAGCAGTTGGCTTGTGTGGGCTCCCTCCCGAAGAGCTTTCTGAGGAGTTGAATAATGTTGTTGTTGATCTTTAAACATGCTGTGCTGGACGGTACTGTAGTTTCCTCTCCCTCATCCCTGGGGCCATTCTGGCCAGGTAGCCCATGGTTGCAACTAATCCTTTTGATCTATCCCATCATTCCCATCATTAGTACTAGGGACACTGACAGAAGGACCCCATTGACGGTGCTGGTAATGCCTTTTGTGGTGGAATTCAAATTTGTGTGTGTGTGTGTGCGTGCGTGCATTCATGTACATAATTGCGAGGGAGAAACTGTGGGAGACGGGAGTATATCAGCTTTGCCTCCCCTGCTCATAACAGTTGATAGTTAAAGGCTCGGCTTTGTTCTGGGGAGGGGAGCTGTGCAAGTTCCCTGGTGAACTTTTAGCTGGCAGTCTGTGATACTTTGATACTGTTGAGGCTTGTACCGAGTTGATGAGGTTTTGTTAATGCTGTTTTCTTTTTCATCTTAAACCTTAGTTGTGAAATTACATACATTTTTTAATTGGCAATGGCTTCTACAGGCATATAGCGTTATTATCTTTTGGGGATATTTTTTGGTTAAAACAAAAAGTATTTTGTTAAAAGGTTAAAGCACTATATTCTGATAGTAATCATCGCTATAGAGTGTTTGTTCAGTAACAGGAGTCTCCCCGTCTCTCCAGCTCTTTAATAAACAGAAAATACATTTTCCGATAGGTGTCAAAATCTCAGCCAATCAGGAGAAAGTACCCATTTTTAAGCTTCATTTTTTATAGTGTTCCAGTTCCAATTTTGCCTGCTCATTTCTTAGTGTCATCACTTCCAATTTCACTTGTTTAATCTATATCCTGATTGAGTTCTCTATCCTGATTGGATAAAATTGGAAATGAAACTGAAACGAAAATGCATTTTCTGTTTTATAAAGAGTTGGAGAGACAAGGAGACTCCTTTTACTGAACAAACACTCTACAGCAATGAGTACTATCACAATATAGAGCTATTTAACACTTATTTTAACCAAAGAAAATCACTTACCCTACCTTTTAACAAAGATATGGGTGGGTGGCACAGTGGCTCACAGCAAGATGGGACCTGGGTTTGAACCTGACTGGGGCCTTGTCTGTGACAGTGTTTACATAATTACACACATATTCTCCCCATATTCACCTACCTCCAAATGCTCAGATTGCCTCCCATGCGAATACATGCATATTGGGGATGTACTGCTGCCAAGGCTCTGGCTTTTTAGATCTAGAACTAGAGCCTGCAGACACATTTCTTCATGGGTAACAATCAATAAATTATAACTCAACTTAATAAAGTTGAACTTAACACCAGAGCTGGTGTTCCAAAGTTTCCCTGTGACATTCAACAGTAAGTAAATAAAGACTTATTTTTCAAGTCTTTATTTACTTATGTGTGGGCGGTGCCGGTGTCACTGCGGAGAGCACATCGCCTGTGTCCTTTCGCCTGTGTCCTTTAATACACCAGTGGATTAATTGTCATATCTGGGAGACCTCCTACAGAGTGAGTGTCTCCACTGGGGAAGCTCAGGTGGAGAGAGTTCACCCAAAGCATGCTGGGAGGTCAAGGCCAGGGGTACACCTGTCTGTCCGTCTGTCTGTCTCTGATGTGGCTTTAGTGCAGCGACCACAGGATTAGCTTAAAACGCTGGTGGCAGAGGCAGAGAAGTCTATGAAAGAAAGGGGTCAGATGACATTCTTCTCTCCGTGGCTGGCCCTGGACACATGGCAGCTGCTTCCTCAGGCCACTGAGTGGACCCCAGACATACACATGCCTTAGCTAATCCCGTGTGTGTGGGTGGGTGGTGGAAAAGTGTGTGCACGATTTGTGTGTGCCTGTCAGTCACTAGTTATAATTGTTTTGATTAATGTTCCACTGATAGAATTGCATTTGGCAATAGTCTTTTATTGTCCACTATGTCCATATTTGAGAACGTTTGTGATTTGTCACTTTATTCGAATAGGATTGGTCTTTGACCTCCGCCTTCCTTTGTCATATAGTTTGTTGCTGTTTTCATACTGTGTGTGTGTGTGTGTGTGTGTGTGTGTGTGTGTGTGTGTGTGTGTGTATTATCGCGCATGTGTATGCCTGTATGGCATGCTTGTATGGGGTTTGAGAGTGAGTGTATGTAGGCTAAGACAGTTGGATCCTGCCTGCTTTCTCTACTTCCTTCCAGGTGGATGTGTGTGTTGGCACACAGGGTGGTGTGAGAGCGCTGCCGCTGACTCAGCTGCGAGTGTGTGTGTGTGTTGGTGTTGCGAGGTAGCTGCAGAGAGTTGGGAGGCATGTTTATGAGGTGATAAGCAGGTGTTCCTGTTCTGTCATGTGTCGCCGCACCCTGCCCAACTGTGCGCGTGGACGTGTCTCTATGTTGTATATATGTAGGGCTGCAACAGTTAAAAATATAGATAGTAGATAATTTAATAACGTTGATTCATAATCGATCCCTATTTTTGGCAGGTCATCATTATATTAAAAAGAATTCAGAACATTTCAAAAATAATTAAGAACAAAGCTTAGCCTATGGGCGGTGCCGGAGATTAGCTGGTGACAGACGGACACACACACACACACACACACACACACGGACGGACGGACGGACGGACGGACGGACAGACAGGGGGTAAAACATACTCTCCCCCATACCTTCGGCCTGGCGGAGACAATAATCTACAAGCTCACACTGCACCGCGATGTGATGTGTTGTGAACTTGTTGATGTGCTATTTTCACTATTTTTGCATGACACAGTTGTACGACGATTCAAAGTATAACATAACACTTAAGTGGTTAATCCATTTGTTTACACAATTTTACATTAAAAACTAAACAAAACACTCATCGATTAATCGAAAAAGTAATCGATAGAATAATCACTGAGAAAATAAATAATGGATAGTTGCTGCCATCCGTATATGTATGTCTATGTTTCTGTTCCTCATTAGGATCCCCTTTCCCCCCATACATACAATTTGACATTCTGTCACCATCAACAACTCTGTGTCCCTGCAGGATTTCCGGGATGCGGTTGCCAAGGCGACTCGTCAGAACGGGAAGCCGGTGGTGGAGGAGCGCGTTCTGAGCCAGATTCTCTACTACCTGCCTCAGCTCTACCAGCTTAACCGAGATCTGTTGAGGGAGCTGGAAGAAAGAGTGGCTCATTGGTATGTTCTATACTTAAAACGCACCCACAGAGTTTTCTTAAATACATTCTACATATAGTATAGAATGGACAATCTCCATTCTTCCAGGAAGTATTCAATCCATGGCTCTGTGACGTGTTTGTTCAAAATGAAGATGCGTAATTGGTTTGTGGTATCCATAGAAATGAGTGTCACTGCGTCTCCCAGCAAAGTAGGTGGATCTGAACATGGAAGTAGCGCAAGTGACATCAGGACAGGATTTAAAAAAGTGATGTCACTGAAAAGAAGTACCATCTGACTTGATTGTCCACCCTCAGAGGATTTAGAATTTTTGTTTTGGAAGTGTTGTCCTAATCATGTCACTGAGACAGTATGCACCGCCATTACCCCTACACCCACAAACCAGAGTCAGGGTGAAATAAACCATAAATAATAAAATGTGACCACTTTAGTTTTTGTCGGGGGTATTGGCCAAGTACATTTGCACGTACTTGGAATTTGTCCTCTGCATTTAAACTATCCTAATTGTTAGAAGCAGTGGGCAACTATTGCACAGCGCCCGGGGAGCAGTTGGGGTTCAGTGTCTTATTCAAGGACACTTTGACACTAAGCCAGGCGGAGCCGGGGATCAAACCACTCTGCCGCCTGAGCCACTGCCGCAGCCGAAAGAAACGCCCCTCTTCCTTCCATCTGTTTCACAGGAGCGATCACCAGAGACTGTCGGACATTTTCGTCCAGAAGGGGCCTTATCTGAAGATGTACTCCACCTACATTCGGCAGTTTGACAACAACGTGGCCCTGTTGGACGAACAGTGCAGAAAAAACCCCGGTTTCGCTGCTGTCGTCCGAGAATTCGAGGTAGGTGGTGCTGCAGGAAACGGGCCTTCCCGCTCGCCTGCACGCGTGCTTGCATTTGTGTTTGTGGAACAGTCGTCATTTGAACGAGTTGCAGACAGTTTGGTTTTCCTTCATACATGGTTGATGGGAGAGAAAATGTGGTTGTTAATATATATAAACACAGACTGTCTGTCTAGAGTGCACACGTTTGAGAGGACTTTGGTGCTGTGTGTGTGTTTGCATCACTGTGAATGACTGCTTTGTCTTTTCTTTTCTTTTTTGTCTCAGACGAGTCCAAGATGTGCCAGCTTGGCTCTGAAGCACTACCTGCTGAAACCAGTCCAGAGGATCCCACAGTATCAGCTGCTTCTTACAGGTATACACATACACGCACTGTCTCTTCCTTTTCCTGTGCCTGTCTCTCCTACCAACGCACACTACAGGTCAGAGTTGATTGAATCATGCCACTGTTTATTGGCAGCGCGTGGATGCAAGCTCAGCACAAGTGTGGTTGTTCTATTTTGGCCTAGTTGCTGTTTTGTTAATACACTGACACCTAGTGGACAAATGTGGTAACATAAACCTGTGGAATGCCGTTATCTTTCCTAAAGGTCACATTGTATGAACACATAACACATGATTTCAGTTACATAGTAAGAGCACTCTCCGCCCCCCCCCCTCCCCTCCACCCTCCCTCCCCCAACAGATTATCTGAAAAACCTGCCTGAGGACTCTGAAGATTATAAGGACACACAGGGTAAGACATTAGCATGTTAATTACATTATACTGAACATTAACAGAAATCACACTGTAGCTAATATTTCATTCTTATCCGTGCAGCCGCTCTGGGCATAGTGAAGGAAGTGGCTAACCATGCTAACGATATCATGAAACAAGGGGTAAGTAAATAAACACCTTTTTCGAGCATCACAATAAAGATCTACCGTAGGCTCATAGCTCTCCTCCTATCGTTTCAGGATAACTTTCAAAAGCTGATGCATATTCAGTACAGTCTGAACGGCCACCACGAGATTGTTCAACCAGGCAGGGTGGGTAGCATCTACATTAATTGCCCAGCCCTAGCAGCACTTTATTTCAGTCCTGACCAAGTCCATTTGAACCAAAGCCGACAAGTGTCAAAAAGCCCCAAACCTGTTCTACCGTGATCTCACACCCCCTTACCCTTCTAGGTGTTTCTGAAGGAGGGCACACTGATGAAGCTGTCCAGGAAAGTCATGCAGCCACGGATGTTCTTCCTGGTGAGTGATGAGTCTACCTAGAACGCACGTAGTGCAGTGACCTAATCTACTGGCCTACAAAAGAAGAACACCCAGTGAAATTTTATTTTCAAGTCGCCTAGTTCTAAATTAGGGTTCCAAAACGGACAGTATAGGCAAGAGAAGCATCACATCACGTTGCTGATTGGCAGAGGCAAACCGTTTTTTTGTGTTCATGAGGGCTGGTGGTCTGTATGCTGTGCCCTGCTCTAGTCTGTTCAACTTTGCCTGTTTATTTTGCCTTATTATTTTGTGCATGCTGAAGTGACAGACAATAGTTTACAGAGAATAAATATCATTTGTTATGAACTCAACGGACACGTTTTGGACTTTTTTTTAGCACTCGTCTAAACTTCATTCTCGGCCGTTGGCAACCAGTAGTGCCAAAGTATAGGACTTTGTCACTACACAACTGTTAGTTTGTGCTTCCTGCACATTGAGTCTGCGCTTGTCGTATGAAATGTGCTATAGAAATAAATATGACTTGACTTGACTTAAGTGAAAACAGCTTGTAGACTGTGGTTAGTTCAACTTGGTTAAATAATGCCTATAGGGCTTTTCACATGGAGAGTAAGCAACTGACGCACCTGGCAATTCATTTTCATTGAGAGGCGAGCGAGCAATCTGACAGGCAGAATAACAAGTGGGCGTGCCCCCGTGACATTATCACGTGTATTTATTAGGTGCACAGGTGCACCTAATAAAGTAGCCACTGAGTGTATATTCCTACCAATACTGCAGTGGGTGAATTCAAAAGTATCTGTTAAGGCACCATTTAGGCACAGGCGCCACTTTAAAAGTACTGGTTTAACACCGGTAATCATTTGAATAAAACCCAAATGATACCGAACCCTGGTTTCAACATGGTCCATTTTCATTGTCTTTGTCTCCCCAGTTTAACGATGCACTCATGTACACCACTCCGGTCCAGTCTGGCCAGTATAAACTCAACAGCATGCTCTCATTGGCTGGGATGAAGGTGAGTGGGATTGTGTGAAACACACCACAAACCATGAGTTGAACAGTGTGATCATCGATCAGCCATTGATAAACTGAGTGGTCATTGATAAACTGAGTTGCTGTGTTCGGTGTGTTGCAGGTGAGTAAACCCAGCCAGGAGGCCTATCAGAATGAGATAAACATCGAGAGCGTTGAGCGCTCTTTTATCTTGTCCGCCAGGTCAGTACCTAGCTTTAGCAACGGACACCCACACACATGGAATTTTTCACAATACAAGCAATAACTGCATGTGAAACTGATTTGGATTATTATTTGATTCAGGCTAGCTGCTATTGGTTTCTGTGCATTCTAATTCATTTTGATGCTTGCAGCTCTGCCACAGAGAGAGACGAGTGGCTGGAAGCCATTGCCAAGGAAATAGACGACTACGCAAAGAAGAAGATAACTTTTATATCAAGTCGTAGTCAGGAGGAGGTAAGAATTAACCTTTTATGTCTTTAGTTGATTTTGTTGTATAAGTGCTCCAGTCTATTGATGTATATGCCTAGTTGTTTTTAAAGCCAATGTCTTTTTATATAAACATCTTCTTGCAATGACGCTGTTATATAATTTATATTTGCACCATTTACCTCACTCTCTCAACTTAGCCTGATGGCCTTGTGGACAGTGGCGCGCCGTTGGGATCGAAGGCTCCGATCTGGATCCCAGACCTGAGGGCCACAATGTGCATGATCTGCACCTGTGAATTCACTCTAACCTGGAGGAGACATCACTGTCGTGCCTGTGGCAAGGTCCCCTTAACACTTTCACAGATGTTCTCAATGCATTAACACCATGCCATGTAGCCCTGATCTCACCATAGATGTGTATTTCTATGTGGTAGGTGGTGTGTCAGGCATGTTCGTCCAATAAGTACTATCTAGAGTACCTCAAGAACCAGCCAGCCCGTGTGTGTGACCACTGTTTTTCCAAGCTACAGGAGAACAGTAAGTCCCCAGTGATTTCTGTTATAACACTGATTCATCCAGAAAGAAATGCTTTGATTTTACAATGTTGTTCACTTTTATGTGAAAAAGATTATACCTGTCAGAATAGTATTTATGGCGCTAAATTACTTGAATGTGTTTTTTCCAGGCGACCGCTGTGCCTCGACATCAGTTTCACCTATTGGGAAATCAGGAGCCTTTTCATTTTCAAGGAAACACAAGAAGATTCCTGCTGCGCTGAAAGAGGTGGGGAGCATTAGGATTATATTGTTAATGATCTCAGTTTTCAACTGCAGGACTGGAGCAATTTTAAGTGGGGGGATTTGGAAACGAGTGACAATTGAAAAAATAAACCGCTTTTAGAAGCAGCACGTGGGGTTGAAATAAACAGGTTAACTCTTTGACTGCCAGAGTATTGTCATAAAGTACTCCCCAGTGCCAGCGATTTTCGTGTTTTTTGTTGTTATTTTGTTATTTAAATTAATTTAAGTTTCTCTGGCTGCGGTACATCATATCTGGATGTGACGTTTTCTCAGATCGGCGATCGGCCTTCAGTACGATGTGATACACGACGCAGATGACTGCTCGTCATCCAGACTAAAGAAAATAGAACTAGAGCTCTCCGTTCGTTTTTTATACCGCGTGAAAAAACGTGTTTTTTCCTATTCTCGCCTAAAATGCCTAAAAAAGAGAATCGAAAACGGAATCTGCGTCATGAATCCGGATCCGGGTGAGTGTGAAAAAAACAAAAACAGTATCTGATGGTGAAAAATAAACAGAACAGCGCGATCACAGAATAAACAATGAAAACGCTATTAATGGCTTATCGATGGCGTTAAAAGAGTTAATAGGCTCAAGAGCAGGCTGTTGTCCACTCAACACTCAGCCCTGTCCCAACTCATCACAGTGACGTCGCCGTTTCTTCCCTTTTAACTATAGAACCACTTGAGCTAGCAAGTAAATATGATGCGGTTGCTTTGACATATTATTTCACCCATGGTCCTCATCAGGTGTCTGCCAACACAGAGAACTCCTCCATGAGTGGCTACCTGAACAGGTCTAAAGGCAACAAGAAGCAGTGGAAGAGGCTTTGGTTCGTCATCAAGAATAAAGTCCTGTACACCTACGCCGCCAGCGAGGTATGACGCCCCACAATGTTGCACCCAAACTGTCCTTTTCACTCAGTGCTTTTCTTGAAGCTGTCACATTCATGTGTGTATTTGAATTGGTCTTACGATGCTTTCATTCAGTGGTCACATACTGTCATTTTCCCCCTTTTCTTTCAGGATGTCGCCGCGCTGGAGAGTCAGCCGCTATTGGGGTTCTTCCTGAGAGAAGAGAAGTATGGACCCGCTCAGAAGCTGCAGTTCAAACTGTACCACAAAAATACCCTGTTCTACATGTTTAAGGCAGATGACATCCCTACTGCACAGAGGTATTACAATCTATACTCTTGTATAACTAAAGGGCGCCGGCCTACTCGGGCGCCACGCAAGTCGGGAACAACGCATGTCGGTATTACTTGCCCACCCCGTTACCTGATGTAGACGTGTACATGTTTGTCTGACATGTTTGAGTCTCCGACTTACCGTAATGTCACATTTTCTCTCAGGCTGCCACTTATGTTAGCGAGCCAATCAGTGAATCTGACAGGTCGGGTTAGCCAATCAGGGAAGCCAGTGCCCACATAACAAACACATTGGCGCTGAAGCTCGGCCAATCCGCGAAGCCGACGGGTCATTTTGGCCAATCAGGGAAGCCGTTAGCCTGGGACCAGATGAATCTGCCAGTGCAAAAAAAAATTGCCCTCTGCCATTTGGGTCTGGCACCGCTCCATTGTGAATCCATTTCCTGCTCCAGAAGTCTGGGGTGACCAATCAGGGCCCAGTATTCAAATATGGGAGACTGTGATTGGTAGTTTGTCTAACCAATGGACCTTTCGCTAAACCCCACCCCAAAAGCGATTGTCCAATGCCAGCTTAGCAACCGTTGTTAGCCTGGCATAGGTCTGGCAAGCTTTCGTCACCTGCCGTAGCTGTCAATGTTGTTTCGCCCGCACACACACAATCATTTGCAACATAATAGCAAGAATAGGAATACCACGATAACGCAATGGGGACTATGAACCACGTACCCAAACCCGTTGGAGGCTGCTTTTCCCAAGCTGAAATCTGCACTTAAACTGCAAGGCTGCATGGCTGTGTTGTTGAACACATACACAGCTTAACGTCGGGAAAGTTACATGACTCACTCGCCCAGGTGGTGTCAATAATAGGCTACTAATCACCGTGATCGTAACAAAATTCAGAATCGCAGCGCTGCCTGTTTCGGATTCCGCACGTTAAAGTATATTCATTCATTTGTTCGTCTATTTATTAACTGCTACTGCAGTCTTACCCTGCGGTACATGAAAACTCCGGTTACAGTCATGGATCAACTTCAACCTGGTGTTTGCACTTTCTCCAGTCCATTTACGGTCCGTACATCTATTTAAACGTTCAGATCTCAAATATAAAGTGCTTACCTCTTGGCCACGGATGTTACAATTATGCACGGGACTCTCAAAAGTACCCGTATATTTTGTATTGTTCAATAAAAAGCATTTTAATCCGATCAGTGGCCATTTTCTCATAATGTATCAGAGTGCAATACACCGACCAACCGATAGGAAGGTGTTCCTTCCACACGCTACGTCTAACCAGGGAACCTCCCCCCTGTCGGGTGATAAGAAGCGGCCTGCTTGCTCCTCATGCATTGAAGGAGGCATGAGCTTCAGCTTGGGCTCTCCCTAGGCTGGCAGAGGGAGAGTAGCGCCCAGGATTACATAGGCAATTGGCACTGGGTGAAAAAATATGGGTTACAAAATCGTGGGATAAAAATTATAAAGTAAAAAAAGAAAAAATACACCTACCAACCGATAGGGTCACTCAGTTGAAAGCATATGAAGAAAATGGCAGCCGATCAGATTAAAATGCTTTTTATTGAACAATACGGATGATACGGGTACTTCTGAGAGCCCGTACATACATGTAACATCCATGGCCATGGGATAAGCCCTTTATATTTGAAATACGAACGTTTATGTAGATGTACGGGTCATAAATGGAGAAAGTGCAAACACCAGGTTGAAGTTCATCCATGACGGTCGTGACAGTCGACCGTCGTGTATCCATGGCTATTACTCCCTCTAACATTTCCCATGTTTTTAGTTTATTGAAATAATGTCATTGTCCAGTGCATAGCCTACTGCAGGCCTTGTTGACTAGATTTAGGGTGCGTTCGGAAATACAGCACTGAGCGCACTGGCCAATACAAACTAATAGGCGAGTGCGCTCCGGTGCGCAATTTCCGAACGCACCCTTAGAAGAGATTTTGAAGCTCTTGCTCCTGAAATGATCGAGTCAATGGTTGAGAAGCAGAGTTTGCCAGGCGCTGCCAGGCCCGGGTGCGACTAACTTCGCACCACCAGTGGAGTGGGTGGGGCTTAGCGAAGGGTCCATTGCGTCCAGAGCCATTGTTTTGATCCCGCCCCCTTGGGAAAAAAAACGTCCTCATAGAGGCACCAGACTCATATCCACGCAGTGACATAGTCTGGCTACGCGAGGCTAGGAAGCCGTTGCCCACACCCCTCCCAAACACCAAAGATTCAGTGCATCATCATTGGCCTGCCTGAGTTATGCCCGGGACAAACAGACAGACAGACACAGATTTTGTGAATGAATAGATACAGTAGATGTACATACTGTATGCTATGTATATACTGTATATAAATTGTACATATTCTTATTGTTCTATTGACTTATTTTTGTATGCCTCTGCCGGCGACAGCCGTGCCTAGTGGCGTTATGTTTTTGGTGTGTGCCATTTATGAACATTTATTTAATTATTGAAGTATTGTTTTGTAACCGTGGCTAATGTCTCTCTGTTGTTATTTCTTTAGATGGATTGAAGCCTTCCAGGAGGCTATGATTCTTGAACAATAATCCCCATCAGTTGCAGTGAAGTTGCCCGTCATTCTCTGGAGTCAGTTGTTTGTAGACTCATGACCCCTGATCACAGATCAGAGGTCACCAGCTCAGGAAAGACTCCAGATGGACCGTCTACCCGACAAACATATCCGTTGCTGTGTCAAAATTACATTGATGTCAGGATCATACTGTTTTCCCCCAGAGGAACAATGGATTGGTTGTGCTGTTTGAGACACATTTCTATCTGCAAGGCCCTGGTGGATAAGGCCACTAATGCTCTTGTGTTGCCAGTGGAGTTTCTGAACCAATGGGGGGATCTCTTGCCCACATTATGGTGGATCTGCAGATTTGTGTGTTTCAGTGAGACTGTTCTGTATTTCAGACGCAAGTCAAAGGTCAAGTCCAGAAGCATGTGTGTGGAAGTGTCACAGCGTAAAGAAGATGTCAGGATCATTTAAAGCTGCAATCCGCACGTTTTATGTCCTCTCTAAATTGTAGGCCTATTCAAATAAGTTCTGGATTGCAGCTTTAAAGTCACTGGAAACCCGAGAATATCTGGGACATAGAAATGTTTTTAATCTGAGAATGAATGAAGGAATCACATTTGTGCAAAAACAATTATGTCATGGTAACTGCCCAAGCTAGATCATTCTATCAGTACATTCAAGTATTAGCATATTAATACTTCAATTGTTCATTTATTTTTCTTGTTTTTTTTCCCCAAGATGACATTTTAAAACCAAATTTGCAACCTTGTAAAATATTCAAAATGATGTTTAGTCTGAATCGTCAAATGAAAGTACCTTTTTATGTTTTTTCATGTGTTGATCGATATATCAAGGTTGTGTTTTTTTTACTGTGAAAAACAGGCTTCTGCAAAGACGGAGGAAGTAGAGTTATAAATCTTTGGATGAGATTTTTTTTCATATATACAGTATCTTAAAAATGTAGGATCAATTGACATGACTCAAAAATCATGGCTAAAACAATATACTGGAGAAAACTGGAAATGTCACAAATGTAGTTATTTAACTACAAGTATTTTTGTTTGCTTTAGCCACATAAGAAGTGGTCCATTGGTAATACTGTGTATATGCAATAGGAAGAGCAACATTCACCCTTTTTTGTCAAAGCCGAGAGCTAATATTTATATGGAATTGTATATTACTTTTGAATATGGAGGAGTACTTTTATTTTATTTGATATAGTGGTTTTAAAAGCACAGGTTGCCACTTGTTTTGTAACTGCAGCATAGAGATGTGGTTAAGGGGGAAGCTATGAGGAAGCATTTGTTTTTAATCAAGACCATTCATTCGTTTTTAATTGTATTTAATTAGACTGTTTGAAAGTGTTTACAAAATGAGCATTTGATTTTCTGTGTAAAGTATACATGAAGTATATCTCTCCTGAAATGTTCAAAAAACAAAAAGGAAAAAATAATAATTGGAACATGTTTAATTCACAATGTGCCTCCAGTTATCAGATACATTTCCAAAAGTGATAGGTGCATTGATTGAAATTGTTGATACGAATAAGGACATTTAGCTATCCACTATACAGTAAATATCCATTATAGTCCATTTCTACAGAGTTACCGTCTGCCTGTATTGCAGTTGTACCAATTTTGTTGCCATAGATTGCACTATCCCATTATGGCCAAGGCAAAACATGGCTACCATCTGATCTCCATAATATGGAGATATTATACCATATTATGGTTTCTTTGTCTCATAAATTTTGGCTGGTGAATATTGTTGCATTAGCCTGGACAGGGCAGAATTGCTAGCCAGGGGCTAGCAGGCATGTATGTTTTTTTTATGTGCAGTGATTGTACACTAACCCTTTAAAACCTCCACTCCATTCAGAGTTATAGAGTCAGCTGTAAAGTTTTATTCTGAACTGTCAGGCAACAGTTTTTAATAAAATATTTAAAAAAGTACAATAACTTTGCTTCCTGTGTTTTATCTCTTTTTCTATCATCAAGGGGTGATCTATGTAGAGAATCCCTATAACACAATTACTTTATTTTAAAGTAAAGTTTGATTGAGTAGGGTGAAGCTGCGGATTTGGAGCCTGCACTGACCGATCTGCACAATGTGTCGCGATGCAACGCATTGTGAGCTTGTAGATCTGATATTTTCAAAAGATTTGTATACATTTGAAAACTTGTGAAATGGGACATTCTGCATAATGAGTATGTTCTACTTTTGCTACTGTAACATGCTACTTTAAGTACATTTTGATTCCAATACTTTTGTACTTTTACCAGGGCTGCCAACATTGGACTGTCAGAATCCAGGAGATTGGTTGGGGGCGTGGCTAGCGTGGGGTCTGGGGGTCCTGGGCCCTCCCCCCGAATTTTTTTAACAGTAGATGTAATTTCATGTGTTTTGGTGAATTTTGTGAGTTTGATACTTTTATCAGGCTTGCTTTACTAGCTTTGGAAAATAATGGGTACAATTTCATCCATAAAAAAAGTAGGCCTACAGAAATTGATTTGATGACTGAAGCAATGTAAGACCCTTGACATAAACTGACATAAATAAATAAATAATTCCTTGTAGGCCTAGGCCTAATTAGTTAGTTGCCAATATGGTGATTTTGGGGGCCAAATAAAAGGACCTTACTTTCACGAGATGGAGAATAATTTTTTACACTACTTATATTCCACCATTATTTAAAAAAAGCAATCATCTGTAGCCTAGCTGGTTCAATATGCAACAGCTATAGTTTTTAGAGAAGAGACCATGTTCAGGCCTGTTCAGGCCTTCATCAGGACATATGTCCTGATGAAGGCCTGAACAGGCCGAAACGTTGACGAGCAATAAATTCTGGAGCTTTTTGCATCTACCAGTGTGCAGACTTTATTCTTTTTCATTATACTTTGTTTGTCTAAGCACCTGGACTAACGGATGTGCGCGCACTATTCTTCATACTTGTGTCATGTTAACACCCCTCCATGGCTTCCAAATGCTTTTAGAATACTTTTTAAGATTTTATTGATTGCATACAAGGCATTAAATGGTCAAGTTCCAACTCTCTCTGCTTTGAGTTTATCAAAGGGGACTGGGCATTTGCCCAACCATTCATGTGTGTGTGTGCCTTGGAATCGGAAGGTTCCAGATTCAATCCTCAGCTCCTCCTCGACCTCCTGGCTTTGTGTTCGGAGTGTCCTTGAGCAAGACCCTTAACTCAATTGCTCCCGATGAGAGGGTTGGTGCCTTATATGGTGTCCTCCACTGTCGGTGTGTGTAAGTGTGGAAAGCCGGGCCCCAGACCCGGCTACTGGCATGGTCCCTCGCACCTTGGCCACCTACCAAGGCCGGAGATTTAAGCCAAACTACAAAGCCTCTGCAAAAAGGCAATTTTTGCTGAAGACCTGTATTGTGTTGTGACAACTTTCTGAACTTAGGTTCTGTCTGTCTCTAACTCAGTATTTGACTCTACCTTTCTTTGAGACCCAAGTCTCTAACTTTGCTTGTAACCTCATTTCTTAATAAATACCACTTTTTGTTATAACTTTTACAACTTCGTCAGCTCCTGCATTTTTGCCTCCCTCGTGAGTGTTCTACCCTACACACGATCTAAGACATCTGAGCCTTTTCCCTGATTTATCCAGTGGTGAGTAGAAACTTGGCTGTGGCTTTGTTGAAACTATTCTCCTGGGTGTGATAACTGTGGTTGCCGCGGCGATAGCCTGTGGCCCGGGCCATAGCCCGTTCTTCGAGAGCTCTGTGCCTTGAGTAGTACGAAACAGTTATATATCACTTAAGGTCCTCTTTCTCATGGGAAGAGGAGCTCCACTTACGGAGACACATATTGAAGTACATAGCGATCTTTGTTTTGGTCATGGTCATGGTTATTGGCTGCCCGCTCTCTCTGTTACTTGGTCTATAATAATAAGAATGGATGACATAAAAGTCATGGTGTTCTAAAACAAATGCTTTAATTGTTAAACCTAGGAGGGAGAACAAGTCAGTCTAGTCAATAGCTAATATATAATAAGGTAAATGTTATATTGGTAAATATAATATTGAACATTTATATAAAATATTGGTAAATATTGTTTAGCTATAAAACACAGCGTGATCATCCCGTCTATTTCTGACTGATAAATAGAGCAGCTAGAAGTAGAGACATTTCCTGCTAAGGATAAAAATAAGTGTAGAGCACACGGCACATTGGTTTTAAAATTGATCTCCCAATTCACTACTAGATTAGCAACCTTATAGTGGATACTTGGAGGCGGCGTGGGTAAGGTGTAAATGTAAGGGTCCCTGCCCCGCGCTCTCAACAGTAAGTTTGTTTGAATGGGAGACAGTAATGGACATTTTAAAGTGCTTTTGAGAAAGGTGTGTGAACAAAATAAGATAACGATTGGGTATATTGTCATGAACCTTTGTGGGAATGATCCCATGCTTGGTGTTTGAAACATCAAGGTCAAAATGATATAATCAGCTATATCTCACACATGCCATTGTAAGATGGCACAATTCCCATCTACTCACTAGTCTGCATCTCATTGGTGGGAATAGACAGAATGGGTGCCATCATCTTATAATGAGCATTAGTGAGGACCAATTATTTGAATATATGTAAATGGTTGAAGTGGTCTTTTAAGACCCAGAGGACTAACCACCATGTGTTCCAGGTTCCAGCCTGCTCCAAGAGAATTTTTCAAAAACTTCTGGTACAACATCCAATAGCTTCCCATGCATCATTAGGCTACTCCATGGCAAAACTGTCTTTATTGTTCATGCATTTACAATAAAGAGACAGGAGGGGGCAGCAACTGCTTGACTGAACCACCCAGTGAGGGAAGACCATGGTAAATCTCTTACTCAGCCTTTCCTTGTCCTTGAATAGACTTTGCTTGGCCCGGAATATAATGAAGATGTTCAATAAAAGAGTCAAGCACTGTCATATATCAGCATCATAAATATATTTCCCTTTCCCTTAAACCAAACTCTGAGGAGCCCACAGATATTCTCTGCAATTGCATATAGTTTTTCTTAATTATTTAAACGCATTTCCAGAAAATATAGCTCAATTTCTCAAAACTCTACACAGAAACTGAATAATGAATCTCTTTTCAAATGAAACAAAACCATGTTCTCCTATCAAAACCGTATAACACTCACCCAGGCTAGAATAGCACTAGCATTAACTTCACACTGGTGTGATCACTTTAACACAAAAACTACAATACAGTTTAATTTATACAATTTGGCATCATGATGCAACATATTCAAATGTATAAAACTATCACAAAAGTGTGTTATGTATCCTATACCGTATATATATGGCATAGGCAAACCTAACTACTGTAATTCTGTACAGTTCAGCAAAGTGTGTGAAATGTCACTTGAGCTTGTATTGTGTATTATACAATACAATGCAATGTCATCCAAGTTTTGACAAGCTACAAAAGTGTGATGCATTTTGACAATTCATACAGTAATGGCATTGATGAAAAACACTTTGCACTTTAAATCAATGTACAATACAGTAATGTAAGTAGGTCTACATCTTTATTTGCTACGGTAAAATGTTAACATTAGTCTGCATGCAGCTCTCCTATTTCACCCCCCAAATCACCATTTTGGCAACTACCTAATTAGGCCTACAAGGAATTATTTGTTAATTGTTAAGAAATATTTCCAGAATTGAATCATTTTGTCCTTGACGTAGAGAAAAAATATTCATACCTGTAATTCAACCCGTCCCAATTAATTACTGTAACTACTTATATTCAACCCTTATCATCTATAGCATATAGCTGGTTCAATATGCAACAGCTAGACTTTTTTAGAGAAGAGACCATGTTACTTGTGTTATGTTAACACCCCTCCAATGGCTTCCAAATGCTTTTAGAATACAATACATTTTAAGATTTTATTGATTGCATACAAGGCATTAAATGGTCAAGTTCCAACTCTCTCTGCTTTGAGTTAATTAAAGGGGACTGGGCATTTTCCCAACCATTCATATTTCATACAGATCCATCTGTATCTTATTTTACAATGACCTACAGTACCATTCATAATCATGTTGTGAGGGTGGCGTATGGGTCATGAATGTATGGTTGGATGGTGTTTATAAATGCTTCTTATGTGTTGGTGGAGGGTAGGAGGGGGAGGAGGTACTAGGCCTTCTGTATGTATGTTTGTTGTAGTTGAAACCCTGGTATGCGGTGACGCCAGGTTAGATAAAGAGAGCTCTCTCTATCACCACCGCGGTGATAAGGTGATAAGGTGACCACCGAAAATGGTTGCATGCGCAACCATTTAGGGCAGGGCTTGGCGTAGGGCGTAGGGCGTAGGGCAGGGCTTGGCGTCGGCCACAGGCTCACAGCGCTCAATCACTGCCCGAACCTCTCCGTACTGCGCCCCATCGTACGTGCCTTTAATGGAGGTCCACCGGGTCTCCCCGTTGCTGTAGGTCCGACTGAGGCGGGCCGTGTAGGGGATGTCAGCCGTCATCTTACGAGCCTCCATGCGAACAGTACAG
Source organism: Gymnoscopelus braueri (assembly GCF_963280865.1). Lineage (NCBI taxonomy): Eukaryota > Metazoa > Chordata > Actinopteri > Myctophiformes > Myctophidae > Gymnoscopelus > Gymnoscopelus braueri. The sequence continues at coordinate 23,275,167 of NC_137625.1, forward strand.
GAGTGGTTAGGTGGGACGGTGACTTGCACGGACACAGAGTGCCTCAGGGTCTCCACCATAGTGGTCCCTCTGGAAAACTTCGTTGTCACCTCCGTGGCCATCGTAATGCCCACGGAGGCGATGCGGGGGATCCCGGCAGTGATGGTAGAGGTGATGCCCAGCAAGATGGAGCGGTCGATGTTCCAGGTGGTTTCCACCTGTGTTGTCTTCTTGATATTCACGGTCTTCAACACATTCTGGCACTCATTGTTGGTCACAGCAGAAGTGCGCATGGTCTCTGGGTTCTTGAATTGTATCTCTACATTATCAATGAAGTACTTGACATCAGAGATACGCTGACTATAGGCATCCCTGTTAATGGTCAGTACCTGATATGATTTTTGATACCAGTGCTCATGACCCCCCCAGGAAACGAAAATTGCCTTCTGCTTAGGTACCACCTTACCAAGTGCAAAATGGTTTTTTCCCACATAGACGCCTCCTCCAGGACAGGTCATGGTGGAGTGTGGAGGCACCGAACCATAGGAATCTTCCTTCCACTCCAGGAACTCAAAGTTGTCCTTGTTGGCCAGGATCTTGAATTGACGGGAAGTGTGCTCCGAGTCTCCATCAGGGTAGTGACAGTGAGAACCCAGGCTTGGGCTGTAGTACCCAGCATTGCACTGGTATTGACAGACGTAGTCAGTGCGTTTAGCGTAGTTGTTGTAAATGGCCACAGCACCGTTGGGGAGGGAACCGTTCCAAGTCAGCCACTCCAGATTGACGTTGTCCTCAAACATGGAGGTGCGCTGCAATTCTGGGTTCAGCAGGGACAGACAGAGAGAGACGACATGGCAGGGTGTTTCATTTGCAATCAAATCCAATTTACCAACATGGAAATAAATCAGAATGAATCTCTCCAAATATAATCCCTTAGAGGGTCATTTACCTCTTCTGTGCCGTGAGCTCCGCCTCACAATGTCCTGCAGGCTGGCAGAGGCCAGCCCCAACAGGGCTAAGAGCACCAATGCTGACAGCTTCATCTAGGGACAGGCAGAGTTTTTTCAGTCTTGCAATATACATAGATTGAGGAAGCTAACCAGAAAGCCAATGTTAGGAAGTTGTTTTTAAATAATGTCAAATGGTAAAAATCCATCTGTCATTGTGGTCTGCACGGATGGGCAATACTTTATATTGAATTTGTCACTATAGGATGCATCATATAGATATGTTTTTTTTATTAAATATTTAATATTGCAATATTATAAACATCCTTACTTAATATTTTATCATAACAAGGGAAGACAATTCAATGCCATCTTTCTATCTCTGTCGGTTACACTGCTAACTGTAAATAAGGAATTACAGAGAAATGTAACAATATTGACATGTGTCCATTATGTCCATAAATATCGAGCACTTTTAAGTCCTATTCCTCGGCTCTAGCGAGCAATTCTATCTCTGGCACACCAAGCACATACCATTCTAATCACAGAGTTATAGAATTCCATTATCATATCACTGTATCTCTCTCATGGGCCTAATACACAACCCTTGGAGCTAAAAAATACAGGCAGTGTACTCACCGTTACAGCTGTCCCCCAGTGAGGCTACTGTGGTAACTTTTCCGGGTGATACCGTGGGATAAACCTCAATGAAAATGTAGTAGCACAGAAGGAACGAGATCCGATGGATATTATTCTCCAAGTGTTTTATTGATCAACTTCAAGAGTATTCACAAAAAGTGGCAACTGAGTAGGTCAAAATACAGCGCCCTGCAATCACATATGTACAAGCATTTATACAGATTCAAATCGCGCTCTAGCTTCACAGTCCCTCCTCCTCCTTATTTCAGCCAATCAGAAACTGATCCGCTCCTGCCTAGCGCACAACAAGTCTTGCTATGCTTATCACACACATTTGTGTTTGCATGAAAGTAACTCTGATAATACAATTTAAGTTCCTGTGGTCAAACTATAATCTAAAATGGAATATTCTTTAATAATTCGTGTTCAGCATGTCATGAGCCTTAAAAGGAGTGTAAAAATGCCCATCTGATAGAGTCATTTGATCTCTTATCTTATCTTAATTATCATAATGTGTCTAGGGTCCTTAACCTGGTTAAAAATGTCCTATTAATTATGGTCTCATGGGCCTGTAATACTGTCATGTTAAAAGTACTCTGTACTACCAGTCCCTCTGTCTGCCAGCCAAGGTCAAATCCAAGCTACAGGCTTTCTCTGCGGCAATCTTTTGTTTTAAGAACACTGTATCTAGAATTCTCTTCTACAGCTGTCTCCCTTAGTGTCACCAAATCTTCCCTGACCAGTGACAGGTCAGAGCAGTCAGATGTCAAACCTGTTGACCCAGACATGGGGACGCTGTTGTCCAGAGATAAACTGTCACACCATCATCCTCCATCATAATCTACCATCATCTACCATCATCAGACGACGACGTAACCATCGCTCTCATCCAATCCGAGAAGTCCACCTTCACACGGAACCTCATCGATGTCACATCCTATGATGTCATATGTTTATGTTACTGGACAATGTTAAAAGCTCGTGCTTGCTCTGTTACACTACAGAGAGATGGACGGCCGATGTTGCGGACCTGTGATATACTGTAACCTTCTATTGTCTCTCTGATCTGAATACAAACATGTTTCCTTACACCCTTGGCTGCCTGTCTGAGTTTGGTTTTTTCTTATTGTCTCCGTGCTACAAGTATCTGTACTTTGTGGGGGTCATAAGGTGAAATTCAACTCCAACAATTGGTCCTTATCGAGCCAGGATATGTTTGAAATATGGTGTACGGGGGGGAACTGCTATTGTCAGACTCTCTTCCCCGGCAGACCATGTTTTAATACGTATCAAACGAACCGGCCTTGGGTGTAACGACTTATCACTTCTATTCAGATGAAGGTTAACTTTGAACAGTATCACAATTTATTTTGTTTTGGACCTGGACGCGATCGCTGGACCTTTGGACTGGACCCTCGACATGTCTCAAATTCCACATGGTCCAGCCATCGGGGTCGGGATCCCTGAACCAACATCAGATTTGATGAGTATATATTTTTATTTTTATTGTACCATGGTCCAGTGATTGGGACCTCCATGTAACTTATCCCTGCCTTGATCTGATGAGTATACCTTTTTCTTTATTGTCTTTACCGAACCATTTGTCTCATAATTATCAGCCTGTTTGTAAATGACTGTTTAACACAACTCCGCTAGGGAGTGAGTCAAGTAAAAATGTTTTATCACCTTTTATCCCTGGGAGAACATTCCTGAATGTCTCATAAATTCTCTTATCTACCTGGGTCATTATATAGTTTGTCTTTGTCTCTGTATATGTTTATGAGACCACCGGAGACACCCCGTACACTGATGTTTGACTATCAGATGTAGGGGGTTTGTCTGTGTGCCTGCATGAATATATCCTTACAATTGTCATAATGTACGAATTTTCCTTCTATACTGATATTTGACCTACCAGATTAACCCCTGTGGTATAGCCCTCCTTTTACACTGCCTATTGGCTATATGTGGGTTAATGTTACAAATCGGGTCTCATATCAGCCCACAGAGGAGAGTATTCCAGTGTTGCTCTCCTATATCCTGGCTACATTTACCTGCTAGCTACAGGTAACACCATGTATACAGATCTGTGTTTTCAATGTCAGTACAACATTACCAGCCAGCTGCATACCGAACATTACTAGAATGTCCGACCCATATTGACAATTGCCAGGTTGTCTCCCTTTTAATTCAGAAACTTCTGCATCGGCCCGTGTGTCCGTTTGAAGTTTGTGTTTTACTTACTTGTCAGTACATTTTTTTGTTTTGTCTTATATGTTTGTTTTATTTTGACCACTGTAGTTAAATCATCCATCCATTTAATATATTAAGTTTTAAATCCCTTATTCAATACAGCCTCTAACTTCTCCCGTGTCTTATCTGTTTACATTCTCTTGAAAAGAGCTGGTCTCATAACAAAGTAGAAAGTTTAAAATATATATCCTTTGCTTAAACCTTCTGTTCTAAATTCATTGAACCATCAGTATAATTATATTTGCCTTAAAAATAAGTTTTAATTTATTTAAAATATATTTTTGAATATAATTTAAAATAATAAGTAAACCAATCAGGTTAAAATCTTTTTCATTCCAAAATTAGTTTGTTGCTGAAAGATATCTATGTTCGGTATGTTTGTTTGTATGTCTGTGTATATTAATGAACGGTTTCTCTCTCTATCTCTCTCTCTCTCTCTCTATGGGTCAGCAAGCTGTCCTACGGTGTGAGTGTCCGAGCGAGCGAGAGAGCTAAGGAGTGAAAGTCTATCTGTTTATCTTTGTCTCCCTTCTGCTATCTATGTATGAACGATTTCAGCTATGCAGGAATGCGTGAATGTTTGAGTTTGTCTGTCTCGCTAGTTCTAACCATTTTAGTCCAGATTTCATTCATTCCCCAGTCAGTTAGGTCTCTTAAAACTCAATTTCCCATAATTCCTTCTGGGCTACTTAGACTCCATTTCCCATAATTCCTTCTGCAGGAAGTGTTAGCTTTGTGGTACGTTAGACATGTTTCCATGGCAACGTCATCCTATCGGATACTGAGTCTCTATTGAATTCCATTTAAAACATAGATCCGTTAAATTAACCCTAATTAGATTCAATTTGTTCCATATCAATATTGGTGAACATTAACTATAATATTAAGTTTATTATCAAGTCATTTTGATTTATTTTAAAAGTTTTGAAAATATTTTATCATTTTAACTTAAGATTTTTTTGTAAGCTTGTAGATTTGCTATTTTTCTGTACTTATCTAATTTCAATATACTCTTCAGAACAAAGATGTTTATTCCTTATTTTTCATTATTATATTTTAAAAGTTTTAATTATAACTTTTTAATTTAAATTTTTTTTTTTTTTTTTTCTCATCCCCTTTCTCATCAACAAATCATCTGACACACATTATATTATAGATATATGGGTGTCAAATAGAGGGGAGTTTGATGAATATCTGATTTAAATATTTGATTTAAATGTTTAATTGCTGTGTTTTGTGTTTCATTTTCATTTTGTGTTTGTTTCAATTTAGAATGAGAATGTAAGCAACCACCCCATAAATCCAATTCCTGGACAACATTAACAGGCACAATACCTGCTAATTGTACATACAATTGTACATACAGGGCTAAACTTTAATTGTATGTCTGGTTACAAACTGTTTTAAACTCTGCCAAACAGTAAATTTGATTTCCATTCATCCTACAGATTTCAACTTGTGTCTTGGATAGACAGATGTTTGATGCCCCATGCCTATATGCAATCAGGAAGTATTTCTTGAGTTTTAAGACGATATCACGTAAGTTTTTTCCCAAAGTAAAGTGTAAAGTGATGTACAAATTTAAATAGGATTCAGAAGTGTCCCGTTCCATTTTAAATACTTATACTTGATAAGAGCACAAGGACTGCAGCTCCACAACGAGGAAGGTAACTTTTCTATTTCTGAACGTGTACAGAAACAATCAATGACGGGAGACGTAGGTTTCTTGTCAGATTTCAATATGAAAACTTGCAGATTAGTAAGTTGTCCCTCCCTCTCAATCTCTCTGCTGCCATGCCGTTAAACTGTGCTAAAATTGTCTGTCTTTCAGTTAAACCAAACATGTTGAAAAGGTTTGTTTGGGACGGTGACATTAGCTGAGATTTTTTTGAATTATAATAAAGTTATTTGCAAAGGTGCAAAGGGAAAACTTGGACACGTGTGGAGTGTCTTGGGAATTCATGAACTATAAACTAGGGCTGAACGATTTTGGGAAAAAATCTAATTGCGATTTTTCTGACTGATATTGCGATTGCGATTTGATTGCGATTTTTTAATTTAAAAAAAAAATCTTTAAATTTTTTTAAAGTCAAGCTTCAGTTTAGTATTCACTGTGTACGTTTAAAAAGTAATTGGAAGTAATGGAACATTACCAAATGGCATACCATTTATTTACTGTTCTAGATCCTAATAAATAAGGATGAGAACTAAAAGATATGAATTGCTTCATTGCTTCCAACATGTATCTTCCAAGTACTTTTTTTCCCATGTATATATTTAAACATTTAGCTGGAATAGAAATAGCTTATTTTTGTAAACAACCCAACATTGAACTTGTTAAGTCATTAACTTATGGCTCAAGAAGAGAAGCTTTTTCTGAAATGAAGTTCAATAAATAAAAATAAAATTAAACAAATAATTACCTTTTTGTGTAAACAATTCACAGCAGTGAAATAAGTAGGTATTTCACTTATGGCTAAAGAAGCATATTTACTGATATCCAGTATTTAGCTTATGTAGATTAACATTCAACTAAAATGTAACACTTTTTTGTCTCACAAGGCAAAGTCCTCTCCTACTGTACATTGTATTACTACTACTCCTTGGAAGTGAAAAACTCAGAATACATAACGCAGTGGTGGAAAGTAACTAAGTACATTTACTTAAGTACTGTATTTGTACTTTACTTGAGTATTTCTAATTTCCAATACTTTAACTTCTACTCCACTACATCTCAGAGGCAAATATTGTACTTTTACTCCACTACAATTATTTGAAAACTTTAGTGACTACTTACTTTTCAGATATAAATTATAATATTGTAAAACCTACATTAACCACTTTGGCCCTATTTTATACCTAGGTTATTTGAAAATAGCAGATCTACAAGCTCACAACGCGCCGTGATGCAACGCGTTGTGAGCTTGTAGATCTGCTATTTTCAAACATTAGTACTTTTACTTTTGGTACTTTAAGTACATTTTGATACCAATACTTTTGTACTTTTATTCAAGTACATTTTGACTTTTTACTTGTAACAGAGTACTTCTACATTGCAGTATTGATATTTTTACTTAAGTACAACATTTGAGTACTTTTTCCACCACTGTACATAACAGAAGTGACAAAGATACAGTTCATAGTCGCTTCTTTTGGGCTTGTTTTCATAGACAGGGTTGCTTATTTCTCTCACAAAACCTGGCAACACTGACCAGGAAGTGCTTTCCATCGTATTGTTTACATTGCATCCAACAGTAATAGTTTAATAATGATGGGAAAAATATAAGTTACACTTACAGAAACAAACATAGATAGGAGCAACACTACTACTACACTACTTGTGTCGCACCGAAAATAATGTTTTACCGCTACGCGCGGCATCAGGGATTTGCGCAACACGGCCGTTCGACAAACTTTAAATACTCGTAGCCGACGGAGACCTAACTCTATGAGAGGGACAGGGCGAGAGAGAGAGAGAGAGAGAGAGAGGGGGGGGGGCTCGCTGCCCTCTCGCTCCCTGTAGAGAGATGCAGGCAGCCACTCTGGAGAGAAGGAGACAAGTCCCGCGGGTGCTCTGGGATTAATATGAATATTAAAATGATTTATTATGATAAAATAAAAAAATCGCGGCCTTTGCGATTAGCTAATCGCGTGGTTTCAAATCGCGATTTCGGTTTGAAAACGATTAATCGTTCAGCCTTACTATAAACCCTGTTTTGCTTCCTATTTGAATAAATAAATTATACAGTCCTTTTGAAGAAGTATAAATGTGTATGTTATCTAACACCATTTATTTTTGCCTTTAAGTCCTTTAAATCTTTGCCTGTCTGTGATTTGATTTTGAATAATGTCACAAGGTACAATCAGCTTGACCTTTGACCCTATCCAAATCATGATAAGATGTAGGCTTGATAGAGTCATTTGATCTCTTATCTTATCTTAATTATCATAATGTGTCTAGGGTCCTTAACCTGGTTAAAAATGTCCTATTAATTATGGTCTCATGGGCCTGTAATACTGTCATGTTAAAAGTACTCTGTACTACCAGTCCCTCTGTCTGCCAGCCAAGGTCAAATCCAAGCTACAGGCTTTCTCTGCGGCAATCTTTTGTTTTAAGAACACTGTATCTAGAATTCTCTTCTACAGCTGTCTCCCTTAGTGTCACCAAATCTTCCCTGACCAGTGACAGGTCAGAGCAGTCAGATGTCAAACCTGTTGACCCAGACATGGGGACGCTGTTGTCCAGAGATAAACTGTCACACCATCATCCTCCATCATAATCTACCATCATCTACCATCATCAGACGACGACGTAACCATCGCTCTCATCCAATCCGAGAAGTCCACCTTCACACGGAACCTCATCGATGTCACATCCTATGATGTCATATGTTTATGTTACTGGACAATGTTAAAAGCTCGTGCTTGCTCTGTTACACTACGGAGAGATGGGCGGCCGATGTTGCGGACCTGTGATATACTGTAACCTTCTAATGTCTCTCTGATCTGAATACAATCATGTTTCCTTATACCCTTGGTTGCCTGTCTGAGTCTGGTTTTTCCTTATTGTCTCCGTGCTACAAGTATCTATACTTTGTGTGGGTCATGAGGTGAAATTCAACTCCAACACCATCAGTTGCAGTGAAGTTGCCTGTCATTCTCTGGAGTCAGGGCCGGCTCTCTGGAGTCAGGGCCAGGGCCCCCCGCGCGCCCGCGCGAAGCGCGCGGGCGCCGAAATCGTGCACTCGCGCGAAAAATTGGCGGATTTTGTTAGTTTCTTTTCTGTTTTTGGTTACTTTATTTCGGTTTTAGGGTTAGGGTTATGTTAAGGTTATGTGATTTAATTCTTAAAAAAAATAAAAAAATATATATATATATATATATATATATATTTTTTTTTTTTGGTGCCCCCATTGGCTGGTGCCCCAGGGCACTCGCCCCCTAAGGTCTATGGGTAATCCGGCCCTGTCTGGAGTCAGTTGTTTGTAGACTCATGACCCCTGATCACAGCTGGTATTCCAGCTGCACTGATGCAGAGAGGAAGGATCTGCAGCGGGTGACTAAAACGGCGCAGTGGATCATTGGTTCTCCGCTTCCACGCCTGAGTGACATTCACTCAAACCGTCTCCAAAACAGGGCCGTAAAGATCTTTAGGGACCCCTCACATCCTGGACACCACCTGTTTCAGACCCTCCCCTCGGGCAGGCTGAAGGTCTTTAAGGCCAAAACCAACAGGCTGTCAAACATTTTTTTCCCAAAGGCTGTGAAAGTGCTGCTGGACTCGCATGCGCGCGCAACCACGTGCACGCACACGCACACGCACACACACATGAACAATTTGTGTGAGTTTTTATTGTCTATTTTATATATTATATATTTTCTTATCTTAATTTATTTTCCTACTATATGCATTATGGATGTCCTTCTTATGAATTTTTGACAGGTGACTATGGACTGAACTGACTGACCTATTGAACAGACTAAGGGTTTTATTGCTCGAGCAGTGTTTTATATTTTATATTTATCCTTTTTTCTCTTTGTTGCTGATGCTGTTGTTATGGATGTACCAAACAACATTTCGCTGTATGTTGATCATGCAATGACAAATAAACATCTTATCTTATCTTATCTTATGTCACAGATCAGAGGTCACCAGCTCAGGAAAGACTCCAGATACCCTACCCTACAAACATATCCCAGTGGTGGACAGTAACGGAGTAAATGTACTTGAGTACTGTACTTGAGTACAGATTCTGAGGATCTGTACTTTACTTGAGTATTAGATTTTTTTGATACTTATTACTCTTACTTGAGTACATTTCCAAGACAAATATTTTACTTTTACTCTAGTACATTTCTAGGAAGGCTATAAAGTACTGAGTACTTTTAAGCCCACTCCACATCCACAACAATGTTTCGCCATGCATGTTGCAAGGAGTTGCAACATGCAACTACTTGCAACTATTGCAACCATTAACCACAATGGCAGTTGCAAGGAGTTGCAACATGCAACTACTTGCAACTCCTTGCAACCATTACCCCAATGGCAGTTGGGGGTGTGGTTGACCTTAAAACAGTTTTGTTGCAAGGAGTTGCGACTAGTTGCATTGGTGCGGTTTGGCCTTTAGGTTGGCTGTTTTTTTTCTTCCCTAAAATGCAATTGGCCTAACTTCTTCTCTCACACTAGCCGTGTTTCTGGCTTCCCCCTCCGCTCGCCTCTTTGTTACATCTTGTATGGGTGTATAGGAGTAAAAGTATTTAGTTCTGGTTCCTCAGTCATTTCTATGTTTTTATAGGTGTTTCTGAAGGCTTTGTATAACATCTACAAGCAAGCACATCAGTGCATGCAGTGCAGGAGGTGGTTTCAGAGAGTTACAGTACTTCTCTGAAACAAGAGTTACAAGGTCCTATACATTCATTGTGAAAGCAATTCATTGATATCAAAATTAAGAAATGTACTTTTACTTTTACTTGTACTTTAAGTATTTTTCAAAGCATGTACTTTGGAATACTTAAGTATATTTAAAAACAATTACTTTTTTACTATTACTTGAGTAACATTTTGACTGAGCTACTTTTACTTATAATGGAGTGAATTTGACCAAGGAGTATCTGTACTGGGACGTATCATCAGTACTTCGTCCACCTCGTTGGAGGTTGCTTTTCCCAAGCTGAAATCTCCACTTAAACTGCAAGGCTGCATGGCTGTGTTGTTGAACACATACACAGCTTAACGTCGGGAAAGTGACATGACTCACTCGCCCAGGTGGTGTCAATAATAGGCTACTACTAATCAACGTAATCGTAACAAAATTCAGAATCACAGCGCTGCCTGTTTCTGATTCCGCACGTTAAAGTATATTCATTCATTTGTTCGTCTATATTTATTAACTGCTACTGCAGTCTTACCCTGCGGTACATGAAAACTCCGGTTACAGTCATGGATCACTTTCTCCATTTACGGTCCGTACATCTATATAAACGTTCAGATTTCAAATATAAAGTGCTTACCTCATGGCCACGGATGTTACAATTATGCACGGGACTCAAAAGTACCCGTATATTTTGTATTGTTCAATAAAAAGCATTTTAATCCGATCAGTGGACATTTTCTCATAATGTATCAGAGTGCAATACACCTACCAACCGATAGGGTCACTCAGTTGAAAGCACATGAAGAAAATGGCCACCGATCAGATTAAAATGCTTTTTTATTGAACAATACGGATGTTACAGGTACTTCTGAGAGCCCGTACATACATGCAACATCCGTGGCCATGGGATAAGCCCTTTATATTTGAAATACGAACGTTTATGTAGATGTACGGGTCATAAATGGAGAAAGTGCAAAAACCAGGTTGAAGTTCATCCATGACGGTCGTGACAGTCGACCTTTGTGTATCCATGGCTATTACTCCCTCTAACATTTATTTCCCATGTTTTTATTTTATTGAAATAATGTCATGCTTATTTGTCCAGTGCATAGCCTACTGCAGGCCTTGTTGACTAGATTTAGAAGAGATTTTGAAGCTCTTGCTCCTGAAATGATCGATGGTTTTTAAGGGGAAAAGCCATCATTTAACATGCAAGTCAATGGGTGAGAAGCAGAGTTTGCCAGGCGCTGCCAGGCCTGGGTGTGACTAACTTCGCACCACCAGTCACAGAGTGGAGTGGGTGGGGCTTAGCGAAGGGTCCATTGCGTCCAGAGCCATTGTTTTGATCCCGCCCCCTTGGGAAAAAAACGTCCTCATAGAGGCACCAGACTCATATCCACGCAGGGGCGGACTGGCCATTTTGCGTACCGGGCAAATGCCCGGTGGACCGCTGGGCCAGTGGGCCGCTGGGCCACGCAAAAAAATACATATATTTTCGCTCCCGTTTTAGGATTATTACGGTCATTTCCCGGTCGCGCAGCCCAATTATTAGTTACGTTAATGTTTGGGCTGGGCTGCTTTCCAGCAGGGGCCTCAGTGCGGCTGCAGAGTCCATGTGCAGCCTAGGTGCTGGGCTGAAACAGTGAACCGCTCCCCCCCCCCCCTTGACAAAACGGGGGTGGTGGTGGTGGGCCGGTTCGGACCAAAATGCCAGAATTTTGGTCCCAGTCCGGCCCTGTATCCACGCAGGGACATAGTCTGGCTACGCGAGGCTAGGAAGCCGTTGCCCACACCCCTCCCAAACACCAAAGATTCAGTGCATCCTCCGCAGACAGACGCATGCAAATATTCGTGTTTTTTCAGTTCTCTGATCGAATTGTCACTCTGCACTGCACACCCCCTGGTCATATGGGACACACATGCCATGTTTGAGGCCGTTTGGTCGGGCAGCGCCTGAGTTATGCCCGGGACAAACAGACAGACAGACACAGATTTTGTGAATTAATAGATACAGTAGATGTACATACTGCATGTTCTTATTGTTCTATTGACTTATTTTTGTATGCCTCTGCCGGCGACAGCCGTGCCTAGTGGCGTTATGTTTTTGGTGGTGTTATGTTTATGAACATTTATTTAATTATTGAAGTCTTTTTTTGTAACCGTGGCTAATGTCTCTCTGTTTTTATTTCTTTAGATGGATTGAAGCCTTCCAGGAGGCTATGATTCTTGAACAATAATCCCCATCAGTTGCAGTGAAGTTGCCTGTCATTCTCTGGAGTCAGTTGTTTGTAGACTCATGACCCCTGATCACAGATCAGAGGTCACCAGCTCAGGAAAGACTCCAGATGGACCGTCTACCCTACAAACATATCCGTTGCTGTGTCTTTACATTACATTGATAACAGGATCATACTGTTTTCCCCCAGAGGAACAATGGATTGGTTGTGCTGTTTTCAGGCGCGCTGGAAGTCATTTAAGGGGGGCTGGCCTGGGCGGGGGACTGCGCACGCGATTTTTTCACCTTTTTCAACAAATATTTGATTCCCCAAAGTTAAATACATCATTGTTTTAATATATATGTGTGTGTATAGACTTTAAAAATTATATGTATTCTTTTTTTTGCCTCCCACCACCAGGGGGGCTGCAGCCCCCATAGCCCCCCCCTTCCCGCGCCACTGCCTGTTTGAGACACATTTCTTCTATCTGCAAGGCCTTGGTGGATAAGGCCACTAATGCTCTTGTGTTGCCAGTGGAGTTTCTGAACCAATGGGGGGATTTCTTGCCCACATTATGGTAGGCCTGACCTCTAGTAGTCGAATAGTCGACTAATTATTCGAGGGGTGTCTGAGTCGTCTGCCAATCTCTTAGTCGAATTATAAAATATATATATATATATATATATTTTTAAAATTATTATTCGACTGAGAGATTGGCCTAGTTTTTTATATTGAAGGTAGGGTAAGTGATTTACTTTGGTTAAAATAAGTGTTAAATAGCTCTATATTCTTATAGTACTTATTGCTATAGAGTGTTTGTTCAGTATTAGGAGTCTCCTTGTCTCTCCACCTCTTTATTAAACAGAAAATGCATTTTTGTTTCAGTTTCAGTTTCATTTCCAATTTTATCCAACCAGGACAGAGAACTCAATCAGGATACAGATTAAACAAGTGAAATTGCAAGTGATGACACTAAGAAATGAGCAGACAAAATTGGAACTGGAACACTATACAAATTAAGCTTAAAAATGTGTACTTTCTCCTGATTGGCTGAGATTTTGACACCTAGATTGGCATCGAATCAGACTGATTCGATGCCAATCTCAGTTGAATCATGCAAAAAAATATATATATATATATATATATATATATATATATTTTGGGGGGGGGGTGTCCTTAGTCAACTGCCAGTCGACTATTGGCAATTAGTCGCCAATCAGATTCGACTATACAAATCCTTAGTGGGGGACAGGCCTACATTATGGTGGATCTGCAGATTTGTGTGTTTCAGTGAGACTGTTCTGTATTTCAGATGCAAGTCAAAGGTCAAGTCCAGAAGCATGTGTGTGGAAGTGTCACAGCGTAAAGAAGATGTCGGGATCATTCAAAGCTGCAATCTGCACGTTTTATGTCCTCTCTAAATTGTAGGCCTATTCAAATAAGTTCTGGATTGCAGCTTTAAAGTCATTGGAAGCCCGAGAATATCTGAGACATAGAAATGTTTTAATCTGACAATGAATGAAGGAATCACATTTGTGCAAAACAATCATGTCATGGTAACTGCCCAAGCTAGATCATTCTATCAGTACATTCAAGTATTAGCATATTAATACTTCAATTGTTCATTTATTTTTCTTGTTTTTTTTCCCAAGATGACATTTTAAAACCAAATTTGCAACCTTTAACATTGAATTAATTATTTTTAACCTTTAAAAATATTCAAAATGATGTTTAGTCTGAATCGTCAAATGAAAGTACTTCTTTATGTTTTTTCATGTGTTTATCAAGGTTGTGTTTTTTTTACTGTGAAAAACAGGCTTCTGCAAAGACAGAGGAAGTAGAGTTTTAAATCTTTGGATGAGATTTTTTTTCATATATACAGTATCTTAAAAATGTAGGATCAATTGACGTGACTCAAAAATCATGGGTAAAACAATATACTGGAGAAAACTGGAAATGTCACAAATGTAGTTATTTAACTACAAGTATTTTTGTTTGCTTTAGCCACATAAGAAGTGGTCCATTGGTAATACTGTGTATATGCAATAGGAAGAGCAACATTCACCCTTTTTTGTCAAAGCCGAGAGATAATATTTATATGGAATTGTATATTACTTTTGAATATGGAGGAGTATGTGGTATATCCAGGACTAAAAGTAGTTATTAAACATGAGAATATTACTACCAGGTTATTTTGTTATAACACATTGGTCTAATAATGGGTAACTGGGTTAAAGAAATTGATGTCTCACTCAAAATCTACTGTGCTGTGCCAGCAAAGAGTTTGCCTAACAAAAGACTAACCAGTCCTCACATTTGCATTGAAAGGTGTGGTAAGTACCTGATGAAGCTTCAAAGATTGAAATACTTTGATAAGGAAGACAGATGGTGGTCACCAATGTAAATAGCATAAATCATGAGTTCCTCTCTTTTATTGATTTCTAGGCGAGCAAGACAGTTGCTGGAAGCCAAAAAGTAAGCCTGTAAGGAACGTAGATAAGATAAATAAGATAAAATAGAGTTGAGTTGCGGTATTTTTCCCTGAATATGAAAAACCAAAGGTCACCAGGCTTAAGCATTTGGCTAATGTAAATTGGCTAACTTTTTCTAAGTAGACTCAGGATGAGAAATGGTAAATGTAAGATCCTTTAAAAACTGTAAAATAGGTAAATAAGACTTTAGGTGGAAATATAATGATATCTTGGGTTAAATATGATCACTCATTGAGTTTGTTTAGAGTTACAGAGTATGGTAAAATGTTTAACTGGATGAAGAAATATGACTTCTAATACTAAATAATATAATTTGGTTTATCCTTCAAAAAGTATTTATAGGAATTAGGTGAATAAAAAATAAAAACTGGTGATAAATAGTCATGACATTTTAATTGGATATCATCATATCATGCATAAAGTCTATTTTTATTGTAATCATTTTAATTCTGTTTTATTGTATTATTCTGGGTTAACATAACATATTTTTATGCTCATTGGACATTTCTTGAAGTACGTGAATTGTGGAGTAATGATTGAATTATGAGTTTCTATTTTTAAAGTCATACCTTTGCAAAATAACTGATGTAAAGATCCTCCAGTTATCAGATACATTTCCAAAAGTGATAGGTGCATTGATTGAAATTGTTGATACGAATAAGGACATTTAGCTATCCACTATACAGTAAATATCATTAAAGTCCATTTCTACAGAGTTACCTTCTGCCTGTATTGCAGTTGTACCAATTTTGTTGCCATAGATTGCACTATCCCTTTATGGCCAAGGCAAAACATGGCTACCATCTGATCTCCATAATATGGAGATATTATACCATATTATGGTTTATTTGTCTCATACATTTTGGCTGATGAATATTGTTGCATTAGCCTGGACAGGGCAGAATTGCTAGCCAGGGGCTAGCAGGCATGTATGTTTTTTTTATGTGCAGTGATTGTACACTATAACCCTTTAAAAACCTCCACTCCATTCCGAGTTATAGAGTCAGCTGTAAAGTTTTGTTCTGAACTGTCAGGCAACAGTTTTTAATAAAATATTTTAAAAAAAAGTACAATAACTTTGCTTCCTGTGTTTTATCTCAATTCAATTTCAATTCAATTTTATTAAAGTGTCAAATCACAACAAGTTGTCTCAAGACACTTTACATGTAGAGAAGAGACCCGACATCCCACCCTGAGCAAGCAATTTTGCTTGCTCTTAACTGGAAGAAACGTCAGGCAGACCCTAGGCTCTAGGGTGGCGGCCTTCTGCCTCGACCGTGTCGGGGGAAAGAAGAGAGAGAGAAGGAGAGACAGACAGACAGACAGACAGAGGAGAGACAGAAAGAGATACAGTGCAAGTAGTAACAATAACAATAGTAGCAAATATAATAGTGTAAGATAGTATATGATAATATAATATAGTACAGCAATAGTGTGTATGCAGTATATAATGGTATAATAAAAGAATGTTAAGATAATATACAGTATAGTGTAGTGGTATAGTGTAATGTAGTAGAAATCCACGGTCGTGCTCCATGGAGAGGCCCGGTCCGCAGTCACAGTATTGAGCCGCAGCTGGGGGTCCATGGACCTGCGACGTGGGAAATAAAAGAAACTCCTGGGAGCAGGTCCCCGGTTGTAGAATTAGTGGCAGGCCTTACTAGAGCGTGAATCCGTACAGGGTTAATTACGATTGTACCAATGGGACACAAACCCACACAACCAAAGAGAGGACGAGAGGAGAGAGGAAAGGAGGGGGGGGGGGAGAGGATGACTATAGGGTGACTGAGTCTATACACTTCGGCTATAGGCTTTATCATAGAGAAAGGTTTTTAGTCTAGTCTTAAATTTACAGAGTGTGTCTGCTTCACGGACTGAGACTGGGAGAAGGTTCCACAGCTGAGGTGCCTGAAACTTAAATGCTCTGCCTCCTGTTCTAATTTTTTTGGGGTTTCTTGGAGCTGTAAGCATTACAGCATCTCCTCTTTGTATCGTCAAGGGGTGATCTATGTAGAGAATCCCTATAACACAACTGTAATTACTTCATTTTAAAGTAAAGTTTGATTGAGTACGGTGAAGCTGCGGATTTGGAGCCTGCACTGACCGATCTGCGCTTTGAGCTTGTAGATCTGCTATTTTCAAAAGATTTGTATACATTTGAAAACGTGTGAAATGGGACATTCTGCATAATGAGTACTTTATACTTTTGCTACTTTAAGTACATTTTGATACCAATACTTTTGTACTTTTACTCAACTAAATTTGTAATTCTGGACTTTTACTTGTAACAGAGTATTTCTACATTGCAGTATAGATACTTTTACTTAAGTAAATTGTAAATTGTTTTAGTACTTTTTCCACCACTGCCTAAGCCTATACCTATAGGTTCTGTGAGTGCAGTTCTCTCAGTGCAGTTGTGTCAGCGGTCTCCTCTATCTGCAGCCAACCACTATTGTACAGTGATTTCTGCCTGCAGGCAGAATGGGGGGTCTCGCTTTGACGAAAATATTGCTTTGTGGTTTTAGAGACGAATAGCTAATGTTATTTGTAAAAAGAAAAGAAAATTGTAATAATTTAAAAAATATATATATATATATACACACCACACAGTGATTTCAGTATAAAATAAATAGCAATTATTATGATTATTACTAATTAATTCAATGATTAATACATAAATAAAACAGAAATATACCACACACTGATTTCAGTATAAAATAACTAGCAATTATTATGGCCATTTTCTCAGAGTATTAATATATATCAGAGTGCAATACACCTTCCAACCAATAGGGTCGCGGAGCTGAAAGCATAGCAACAACACGGAGAAAATGGCCACCTATCAAATTAAAATGCTTTTTATTGAACAATACGGAAAACACGGGTACTTCTGAGGGCCCGTACATAATTGTAACATCCGTGGCCATGGGTTAAGCACTTTATATGTGAAATATGAACGTTTATGTAAGTGCAAACACCAGGTTTCGTCATGATGTTTCGGGGCTAGGTATTTACAGTACACGGTGGAACATTTTATTTCCATACCCGGACAGTGTTACTTGGAGGACATTCCGTCCTGATAACAGTTCCGTGTGAAGATGGCGGAGTATGTGAATATCGTCCGAAGGGCTTTGGGACAGATAGGAGGTCACGGTGGCCTGCGTGGCCTTATGGTCCAGTTCTTCAGGTCAGTTTGTTATTAAAAACAATAATATTATATATTAAAGTGACTGGCCGTGCCGGTGTAGAACGAAGTTTTGTGTGTCCCGACTTAATGAGCAAAACATTATGCCTTGTTGTTGTCATGTACTTCGGATTAGCTGTTTACTAGCAAAACAGTATGCTTTGCAGTGATGGGAGAAGTATTCACATGTTTTACTTAATTGAAAGTATATCAATACTGCAATGTAGAAATACTCTGTTACAAGCATAAGTCCGGAATTCAAAATGTAGTAAAAGAACCAAGTATAAAAATCTTTTGAAACTAGCAGATCTACAAGCTCACAATGCGTCGCATCGCAATGCATTGTGAGCTTGTAGATTGGCTATTTTCAAATGGCCGAATGTAAATAGGGCTGATGTGGGTAATGTTTGTTTTGTAATCAAAATCAAAATCTGCAAAGTAACTAGTAACTAAAGTTTTCAAATAATTTTAGTGGAGTAAAAAGTAGAAGTAAAATAATTTTGGAAATACTCCAGTAAAGTAAAAGTACCTCAAATGTGTACTTAAGTACAGTACTTGAGTAAATGTACTTAGTTACCTTAACCACTGCTAAGTGCAGTAAAGTTAGTTATGAGACATCATACCATGTTTTATTTAGATGGTTCTGGTAGAGCGTCATTCTTACTATCCTGACTTGTTTCACGAACTCCAAAGACCTTGTAGAAGCTCAGTGCTGACAATGTGTTGTTACCAATGTAACATAACATTATTATCACTACGTTAACAGGGCCAATGACATTAAGACCGGAGCATTGATCGGCGTGGATAAGTATGGAAACAAATACTTTGAGGACAGGAGGTATTACTTTGGTAAGTAGAGAAATTAGAATAACATACTTGAAGAGTGTGTGTGTGTGTGTGTGAGTGGGAAAAAAATAGAAACTATCAAGCACCTCAGTTTTCTTTTGTGTTTATATCCATTGGCATGAGTGCATTGATACCTCCTCTGTCTCTATACCTTGTTAAGTTTTGTATTATCTGTGTTTTCAGGACGGCACCGCTGGGTGATTTACACCACCGAGATGAATGGAAAGAACACAATGTGGGAAGTGGATGGCAGCATGGTGCCTGCTGAATGGTAGTTCAAGTTCAACTACTTTATAGTCATGTGCGCACACACACAATATAGCCAGCAGCTACATTTGATGGGTCCCAAGGTTGGATGCGCTGAAGCCTTATGTATTCACAAAGAGAATGAGAGCAATGCTTATTGCGTAGATAAATCACCATTAACCACTTGACTTGAAATTACTTATTTTCTATCAATTACACACCCCATGAAACCTTGAATTAATGGAGTACTGACCGATGAACCGGTCATCAAATTATTGGCCCAGGAATGTGACCAAAACTAAAACACCTCCATGAATTCAAGGCTTCATGGGGTGTGTAATTGATAGAAAATAAGTATTTTTTTTTTTTGGGTGAACTACTCCGTTAAACCCGTACGCACTTAGTTGACCTAGGGCTCTATACTATTCTTTGCCGAAAATAGCCAATGCGCAAGCTCATAACGTGGCATCTTGCAATATAGATCGACTACTTGTAGATCGCACCAGAATATGGACTCTGGGGTGCATGTGGTTAATAGTCCATGAAGTTCTTACTCACTGAACAGTAAAATTAGAAAATAAATCAATGTTGTCCAACATCCTCATCATCACGAGAATCCAGTACTGTCGCACAGCTACGCCTGTAGGCTATAGGCTGTAGCCTACTTCAGTAGTCTTTTGTAACTGCACCCCGATTCTGCCAAAATATGAAGAACTTATAACAATATCTAAGATTCCACATGCCAAAATGAATGAACGGTTAATCCTGCTGGTATTTCCAAATTCCTGACAGTGTAGGAAGGGAGTTGTTTGAAAACACTGCTTGTGCTGCTGGCTGCCAGCCTCGCCGCTAATATGCATCTACAGTATTTTCATTCATTCTTTTACCATTACATGCAATACATACTCTTTAGTGGAGATTTGAGAACTGAAAGAGCCGTTTCTCACTGCCTGAGATTCTAATTGGAGCCACTTGGGGGCATCAGAGAGTTCACATGTTTGCGCTAACCAATGTATAAGGCCCTGGCATTTGTCACCCAATAATATAATGTTGGAACACTGGGAGGGATAAACCCCCCTGTTTCTTGGACTTCTGTACATGACTCTTTGAGATACGATTGGTTTTATATCCCCCAGACAAAACAAAAGGCATTATTATTGAATCAAGTTTTTTAAAGAATGACAATGAAAGATTAATTGAAATGTTTTGAAACAAGTACATCAACCCGGGAAGTGACACCATTTTTGGGCGGTGTAGCCGCCCCTATAAGTGGGGTTAGTACACCCTTCGGTGTACTGTGATTGGCTCATAATTAGTACACCCCTAGAATTAGTACACCCCTAGCTGTACTGTGATTGGCTGACTCTATTCAGCACTGTGATTGGCTAGCGAGACACATGATGAAATTAATAACCTATAAATAGGACTATGCACAAAAAAAAGTGAGCTTCCATCACTGTGATGACCACTGTGATGACCACACCGCCCACTTCACACTGGGTGTGATTTTTTTTTATTGCATTCACACGTCCTATCATAGAGATTATCAGAAACTTCCAGAAATCGTTATCTTTCTCAAGTTAGTCGTAATTGAGGAGAAAGGTCACTCTGAAATAAAAGCTTAGGACAAACACAAGTATCTAAAGTGGTCCTCTTTGGCAATTTTAAAGGGAAGATACTGTAAGAGGAATTAATGCGCCTTTCTCCAATCAATGGAGTACCCAGACAAGCTACTGAGGGAGGGATAACGGTGGATCCAGCAAAAATATCAACAATTCATGAAGCGATGATTCAACATTCTCCACCTTAATTCCCTTTAATATCAGTATTATACTAGTAGCCAGCGGCTAAAATAACAAGCTTGCGCAACAACCCGGTCTTTTCCCACGTTTAAGATGAAAGGATGATTACTTATTACCTTTAGTGAGAATGGAAGATGTAGGGCAAGCATCTTAATATGTGTTAAAAATAAATTGCCCAATTGACAGAGCCTCAAGGTGGAGTGCATATACAGTATCTCATTCAATTTGATCGAATGCGCGTTCTGCCTTGTGCGTCAAGTCGAGATAACTACAGGCGTTGGTGTATACTTGGCATACATTTTATTGAATAACCTCTGGGTATTAAAAAAAGGAAATCTACCAGACATTAAATCATTTTGATCATGATGTAATGGAGATGAAATATGTCTGGCAAGCCTAGTTGCCAGCATTTTTGCTACCACTTGTGTGCAAAAGAGTGACTTTGAGAACGATTTCACTGTACAATGTAAGTCAATGAGGAGGCTATATAGGGCAACTAGATATCTGACATAGCATGGCAAGGCGCGCAACACAACCCAAACCTCTACCAAAGTGTTATTTCATACATTGCAGGTATTGTCTTATATCACAATAGTTTATTTTTTTATAATTGTCAGTACTACAGGTATGTACAGCATGTAAGGATAAATGAGGTAAATTCACAAAATTAATCTACGCAATTATCTTCATATTATGTTATGTTACAATAATAATTAAATAAATAAAGTGGATTGAAGAGGGTTTAAATCCGTCAAGCCCGGTCACTGATTCCATGATGTTTCCATCAGGCATCGCTGGCTGCATTGCATGACGGACGACCCACCCACCACGCATCCCCCTGAGCCCAAG